>NC_085976.1:16396497-16702721 GCF_910591565.1 Cydia splendana
GAAATGTTTCGCCTCAAAGCTGCAACATTCAAATATTATTCACACCTGAGCAAAAATATATTATTCTAATCAGTTTTGGACCATAGTTGTAAGCTCTTTGACTTTAGTTGAGTGGTTTGACGGAAGTAGAAGAATTTATGTTTCTGTAAAAAGGGCTAACGCTACTATAAATAATTACTTACCTTGAGAATTATTTTTATACAAGCGAACTGTACATCTGATGTTCAACAGTCATATTTGTGCTACTAACCCCTTCGTATCGGTAACCTTCGGTCAAATCAAATCAAAGATTATTTATTTTTAGGCTACTAAAACCCATGAAATCACTTTACAAACATCTATTGTATGAGATTCAAATTAAAAATACATAGCCCTAAATATAGCTTGGATTTTGTTTATAGATCTACGTATGAGCGTAAGAAAATTGGAGTTATTTTTGCCAGTAGAAAACTATCGTCCTTAATGACACATCTGGCATTTTAGCAATCAGTTTATTGTTAAACTACCAAAAACTAGCAAATAGTACTCTAGACGAACTAACTATACAAATAATTAGTACAAACAAACGGACAAGCGTCTAATTCGAATGGACACGTAATTTCGTTAACACTGCCAACGCTGGTGACCTCATGTTTGCACAGCGGGGTCGAAATCACCCCTTACTATGCAAAATGATGAACCAACATGGTAAACTAAGAGCGTGGTAGGTATTATTTTAATTTTCATTTTCACTAAATAACAGAATGAAAAACTTCGTTATTAACTAAAAATCTTCGTAGACGGGTCTAAAAAGACAGTTGGTGTCAAAAGCATTAACAAACAAAACACAAAACTCGCTATAATTAAATTAGTCACTAATTTTTAATTAATATTTTAATTGTGAATCGATTCTCAATTCATAATTTTGTGTGTATTTCAAGTGTTCTTCGAGACGGGATGTAGTTGTAGGTATCAAAATTATCAATTCTAATGAGCATACGTCTAAAATATCATTTATAATTTTTAAATAACTGTGACTAATACGTAAAGTGGCATTTTTGTTACGATACAAGATTTACGATTTTACTAACTGTTCACGATTTTATAAAGTGGAAATACGCCTTAGAGTTTTTAAGGATACTATTCTACTTTTTAAGAATACCTCGGATGACCTGTGTCTAGGGAATGCAATCTCGATCTCGCAATTTCAAGATCTCGCGAGATCTCGCACGATTTTTCGAGATTCAATCTCGTTGACAGTAAATTTCGATTTTAGCAATCTCGGTCGAGATCTTGATTAATATTTCCGAGATCTCGAACGAGATTGAAAGATTGATCCGTGTGAATTACTTTGTTTTGAGTAATCTTTTTGACCTTAGGTTCATGTTGTTCAGGCAGTGCTATTGTATGCGGCCGGCTTTAGCTGACGATAAAAGCACTGCGGCGCGCTCTGTGCGGAAAAATCGGACGAACTTAACGTACCCAGTCACAATTATTTATGATTTTTGCTCGCTTACCCTACATTTTTTTGTAAGTTGCTGAGTGCTTGTCAAAAATATCAACTGAGCATGTTACTGCCTCTGCTTATAATTTTGTAAAATTAAAAATAATTAATACCACTTATTCATAATTACATGCAAATTAGAGCTACATACATATTATTTGTTTTTTTTTTTTTTTAATAAAAGTACATAGTTTTTTTTATTAAATGTTGATTCATTTGTTGATCTTCAAAATAAAACATAACGTAGGTACTCTAAATAAGTAGTATATACGGAATACTTAGAGATTTTTGCACAAAATAACACATTTTTAATTACTTTGTCAAATCTCGATCTCGTCGAGATTAATCTCGATCACGAAAGTGTGACGGTCGAGATCTCGAAACACCCTATTTCGATTCAGATTTTTCGTGCGAGATCTCGAATCGCCAATCTTGGTGCGAGATTGCATTCCCTACCTGTGTCCTACACGTAGAGTTAGATCAAGAAAAGTCTGCAACGATATTGATAGCCCACACAGAGGTAAATTTAAACTAGTAAATTTTGATAGCCAGTCGTCAGTAGGTTATACCCATACGCAGTTAAGTCCCGTTATGTTAACCACAGGCCCAGTCTGACAGCTCCTCTAGGTCCCTTCCAGCCTTGTTTAGGTCCTGAGTTAGTGCTAGCCCAACTTGGCAGGACCACACTAGACTGTTAACTTTCGCAAAATACTACATTGTTTCGGCACGGGTGTAGTGCCGCTTAAGGGGAAGCTCTCTCGATTTTCTAAGTTCACTCAATATTAACCTTCATTATGAAGGGATCAAACGAATCTTAAAAGAGTAAGCCAGCATGACAAAAATTATTTTCTTTATAATTATAGAAGTCTTTCGAATGTTCAACTACGCGAAAAATATATTGTGTTTCCCCAAGTGATATACCTACATAATATATTTTTGTTAGCTTTACCAATCACAGATCACAGCATACCATAGCCTTTTTAGACATAAGCTTCTATGAATATCTCCTTCAATTTCACTTTGTTGAGACTATCGTCAAGTTCAGGTCAAATATTGTAGATTGTCGTTCAAATAGATAGCCTCAGTAGCGTGTTTTCAATGTGCACTGGCCACAAAACTAGTTTTATTTTTCTTTGACAATAGCGTTTTCTTGATCCATAAGGTTTAGGCTTAGAAATAAATTTAAAAAATGAAAAATTTACTGTAGGTGACAATTTTTTTTACAAATAATCTGTCTACAAATCTTAATTTTCTGGCCTTCAAATGACAACTTTGTCACGTAACGTCCCCTTAAGGTGGTAAAAGTCAGACAGGCGTCACTCGCATTGTCTAAGGAGTTGGCGATAAGGCCGCGGCCACAATGGATAGGTCCTAAGTTGGACAGCTGACAGAGCCTATAAGGGGTTCTTGGGGAAGTGCGATAGAAACTGTAGTGTCAAGGCTTTAGATGCTTTGACTTGTTCTTTCTTGTGATTTTAGGATATGCAAGTTCAATAGCTTTTGTTTGATTGACACTTTGACACTACTTTTTAGCGTTGGACAGGTAAAAAGTCTCAAGAGAAAAAAAAAGGTTTTTATTATAGGTAGGTATAAATATAAATATTTAGGTAAGTATTAGGATAATTGCGTCAGTTTACCGTCCAGTGCCAGATTAGCAAATATGTAATACATTTCAAATTTAATTTTCTACTTGCGAAATATATTTTTATGTAGTAAATGGTTTTGATATTAAGGATGAAGTTGTACCTAATTGCCCTTTTATGTTTTTCTAATTCTAAAGCACTAAATACGAAAGTCTTGAGGTTTGTATCATTTGTATGAAAAAAAAAACAATCTTTATAATTGTCATAAAACCTGCTACTATAAACCTACTAACTACCTCTACCTAATTGTTAATCAACGTCAACGGGTTACACCCACACTTAATCCAAATATCTAATGTCATCTAATTTAACTAATTTACGAGATCACACCCAAAATTTGAAGAAATAAAAACAATCTTATTCATGCGGGTGGCAAAATCTACCACTATCATTTTCCTTACGTAAACCGGCTCAAGAGAATGATAGTAGCGCCACAGGTAACTGCTTCTGTAAATTTGTACTGCTATAATCGAATCTGTCATATAACTTCCGAACAGAATGACGCTATTTTAAATTTGGAATTGAACGTTAATTTAAAGTTCTTTTTTAATACGATGACATTCTTGATATCGATTTATAACGAGCCAGTACTGTATTTTATTGTTTTTTTTTCGTGGCAATGTGATGTAAAGTAGATTCCGTAAAGATACCAGCTTAATGTTTTGTCTTGACAATAATTGTAAATCTATGTACTTATTCCATTTGATTTTTACGATTTTTAAAAAGTGAAAATTTTAACGAAACCTTTTTATCGCGTTTGTGGCCAAATATTTCATGACAGACTTAAACTTAGACTCGATCTACTAAAGTTATAAAGTACTTTACAAGCTCTACACATCATGATACGAGTATATCGTTGTTTGTACGTCAAGCTAAATAATTGTCGGTAAACTCAATAAAATTAAAATACCTACTAATTAAAAACCGCCAGTAACCTAGTTTACCACAACCGTTTAAACGCAATGCCAACACCTCAATCTATTTGCTTAGGTCGAACTATAACAACAAAATTACCTAGACCTTTGATGGCAATTATAGTGGCTCTAATAGACCGTAATGACGACGAGATAGAGGAGCGCTGAGGGGTCAAAGAGGCCTGGTATTAGAGGGTTAAGAGTCAGCAGTGTTTAGACTGTTTAGGGTTCGTCTGACCCCGCAATTGATTTGTGTGCGGAACTGTTATGTTATGATAATGGTTATGATTATGTATAACAGGTGCGATTATTATAAAACAGTAGTTTGGTTTGTTTTATTATATTAAAACCTATTTAATTACACAAACGGGTCTACCGCGATATAATTTCATTGTTTTTACCTTTAATTCCGACGTTTCAGCTGAGTTGCACCAGCTGTGGTCACGGAAATACTCGTCGGAGTTAAAGGTAAAAACAATGAAATTATATCGCGGTAGACCCGTTTGTGTAATTAAATATGTGTACAAAACGCGAGAGTTTAAAGTGTTATATATTAAAACCTGTTCTTTGAGCACAGTAAACCATTTTGTTTATAGCGTTTTCTTTTCCATTTATTTGGGACTATGAGAATTGAGATATATGAATTAAGCTAGACTTGTATTTCATTAGGTAGGTACTTACTACAGATAATTCTTTCTAGTTGTAGTTGAACTTGATACCTACTAATATTATTATTATAGTAATTTCATTTCATGATTTGAGTATTAGCTTACACATCATAATGTCCTAATTGGAAAAAAAACAACGGATTGCACCCGGCAGAAGAGAAAACTCAATGACATTGTAACAGTTTTTCGATCAGGTCACGTGTCCGTCTTACGTCTTACGAATCTTACGGTCACGTGACCTGTCGCGAGTTTAACATTTTTTCCCCATCACAATTGTGCACAGCGCCGCTAAAGAAGTTTTCACTTCAAAAAGCTTTGTTCCGTAATGTATTATTTTTATACATTTTAATTTTGTCTGTGTAATGAATAGTCCTTCTTTATTAGAACTAATATACTATAGTAAAAAACTACACTAATTTCTTACAATTTAGAATCCGATTATATTTCCATTTGACTGTCTATATTCGAGTACGAATCAGTATACATTACATTATCCTTAGAAGTGCAATTGCTTACACCGTCCCCTATCAGCACATTTACCAGACAACGACCATTAGCGGGGTCCTTACTGTTCTTAGGTAAACTTGAGCAAGATCACAAATCAGGCGATATTCAATCTCGGCACAATAACATTAGAATATCGCGTCGGATGCGAACTAAAGGGATTAGCGATAGTACGGAACAAGGGCTAGGTTAGGTTAGCTGGATGTGGCATTAGTTTTACTTGTGAATAATTTAAATGGGTGCCCTGAAAACCAGCGCCGTGTCTAAAGGGGCCCACTTCCGGCGGACTGTTAATCAGTGGGCCCCTTTACAGACACTCTTATGCTGAGCGGCATCCTATTTGGTGTACGTTTCTTTACTTATTTCATTTGCTGTACCTAATGTATGTTTTTACGCCAAATAAATATTTTCTATTTCTATTTCTAAAATGGCATTGGAATTTGTTCTTGCTTTAATTTAGGGCATCAGGAGATACAAATCATATCAGTACTTTGCGTAAATCACTTCAGAGACAATTTAGATGCCTAGATGCCTACTGATTTGATTTGTATAAAATATTTAGGTGCTATATTACACTCTTCTTCTTCTTCTTCTTCCTCGCGTTATCCCGGCATTTCGCCACGGCTCATGAGAGCCTGGGGTCCGCTTGACAACTAATCCCATGATTTGACGTAGGCACTAGTTTTTTTTACGAAAGCGACTGCCATCTGACCTTCCAACCCAGAGGGGAACTAGACCTTATTGGGATTAGTCCGGTTTCCTCACGATGTTTTCCTTCACCGAAAAGCGACTGGTAAATATCAAATGATATTTCGTACATAAGTTCCGAAAAACTCATTGGTACGAGCCGGGGTTTGAACCCGCGACCTCCGGATTGCAAGTCGCACGCTCTTACCGCTAGGCCACCAGCGCTCGTTTAGAGGTGCTATATTACACATTATACACTATATTAAGCCAACAAAAGAATAATATCAACGATACAATTATAAACAGCAGCATATTCCCCCTAGGTACAAATGTTTAAAGAGTTTTCAATGCACATTTGACTCCTACAGTTTTAAGCGTCTCCCAGTGTTCGTTCGTTTGTAAGACACTTACACACCAATGTGATAAAAATAATTAAAACATTAAATATCAATACTCAATACATTTATTGCATATATCGACATTACCACACTACTACGTCGTAAGTAGTATATGACTTAAAGTCAAAACTTTTGGGGTATTTTTGACCCAACACTAATATCATGCCAAAACGTTATTACAAAACTATTAAATCCTAATCTTGCACCATATCCAGCTGCCCTAGATCGCCCTAACGATCCGTAAAGGGATACGGAAAGGATAGGTGAAGGGCTGCGAACAAATTAAGGGATAATGGTTATCGAGACCATATCAACGGCTGCTGGGTTGTCTGGGATGAATTTTAATGTCGCATGTGTAAGTGTTGCTTAAATGTTGACGAAATTGTAACGTGGAGAGGGAATGGTACTGTGTAGAAACAAACGTATGCCCTATTTTCTTCTCTTATTAACATTTTTATGGTAATAAATATAAGAGCCTCGATAGAGAGTACCATTTTGTACTATTTGGAGTTAAACTCTAGGATCTAGGTCCATGGGGTCCCAGCGCGCACAAGTTGTTCGCAGATATCGCGAAGCGTCTTGTTGACGTAACTGGTGACTGAACAGTTATTGATTTCTTATAGTAATTTAAATTTAAAATTTAAGGTTGATTACTAGCTTACTAGCTTCATTACGTTTTAAGGGGCCCACTGATTAACAGTCCGCCGGACGGTATCGGCCTGTCAGTTGTTCGGAACTGTCAAAATATTGTTCTAACTGACAGGCCGATACCGTCCGGCGGACTGTTAATCAGTGGGCCCCTTTAAGTACAAAAAGCGGATTATCTCTTGGACATTTTTTTTTGCTTTAAAATTAAACAACTTCTTCCGTAGCTTTCTTTATGTTACTTTTCTATGAGTCCTCTATCAAATGATTCTGTAGGATCACAGTTTTCTATAACAATAGTTTAGTTGAAGGTTTTTGGTGATTAACAAGACCGTATCAGCAGAAGGCCCGGGGGATGAATTTAATGTTGCCATAACAGGCATAAGTGTGCTGTAAATGCTGATGAAATTATAATATTGGTGTAATAATAACTTAAACTTGAAGGGATGATAGTTTAGACTATACATGTTGTATCACGAATACACGAATATTTAGAGTTAAATAGTTACAACATTGAATAATCTATTGTACGACGTAGGTACAGAATTTACAAATGTATTTACCTGTTCTGTCTTTTAAAGGATTTAGAAAAATAATATTAATGTATTATTTATTATTTATTACATTACAACTTATTGTATTGTAGGTATATGAAATATACATACATACCTACTACGAATAGTACCTACATAAACTATATTTCATTCAAAATTGTGGTTATTTAAATTGCAAAACAACGCAAGTATATAATTAGATCTATCAAGAACGAATGATAACAAAGTAATGATCTTCATCAAGCTGAGTTACCGCAATTTGAACTTTGACTTCATAATAATAAAGCTCAAGGCGCATGCAAGTTATATTTGTTCTCGAAGGAGGGCTTGAAAACTGCCATAGACTGATAAGACGGTAATTTGAATAATTACTACAGACCTGCTTTGAAGATGAATACAGCTTCTTAGATATTATTACGAAAGTTATTATTTATGGGTTACATTTCGTTATTTATTGCAATATGGCGGCCGTGGTTTATGGCGCTGGTGTACAGTGGCTCGCATGAGAAAGATGAAAGTTGTATTGAAAGTAAACTAAACTACTATTTAGTTATATTATTCACTTATATATTACGTAAAGTCTTTTGCTAGATAATCATCTTGCGCCCAATTAAAAAAGCAGCTGTATTTAAATATGTATTTGAATACAAATATTTGGGTACAAACTAAACAAAAGTAGTACAATGGGTACTAGTACATATGTAGGTAGGTACTTATGGGCGATTTTGTTTAAAGTTGTCCCCTACACTTTTTTTTTCAAATTTGGGATATTTTATGTTATTTCTACTCAGAATCACGAGCTCTTTCTATCCTAATAGGAGAAAAAAAGTGTTCCAAGGTTTTTATTTCCATTTCGCTACCATTTTTCATAGACTTTGTATGGCGGTCTCGGAATGGAAAGATCGAAAATTGTATGGAACATTCTTCTGCTTAGTAAGCAGGATCACTACACTCACTACCGACGAGGCTAGAAGGCTTTTTATTATATTTAATTAAACAACAACATATTTTATAGTCGTATACAATGATATTTTATACGTATAGGTAATCTCCTTTTTTGTAATATGACATTTCATTTGTTTCTGTCGTTGCCAGTCACAATATTCGATAACCGTTCCTATATTTTTTAACGTTCACAATTTCTCATAGATTCTAAATTCAAATTTCATGGCAGTAAGTGGCCGGTATCTGCGCCCATAAGTTACATCCCGAGATATCGATCTAATCTATCGATGCACGTTTATCGAGCAGTGCTTGTATCGATACTCGGTTATCGCTATAGTATTTGTCACGATTTTGGTACCGTAAGACAAATCGTATTAAGGCCCAGCGTGGTGGTAGTTAGAGGTATTTTGTAAGTATGACAAATTTACGAGTACTTAACTGCTTTTTGGTATAAACCAACCGATTTACTTTTTTTGATAAAATGTCGAGTTAATTTATATAAAGCGTGGGTACTCTATTTGTAAAGGATTCAGGATTAATTTTACTTTAATGAACGTGATTTTATTTTTAAATTCGTCATTTCACTTGATTCACTTCGTTTGATTCACTTCTACCAAAGTAAATTTTTAATAAGTTGTGAAATAAATACATTATATACTACATATACAACTACGCTAAATTGTTTATTTAGTACAGTAGAGCGAATCAAAATTTATAACCTTGTTATAAAACGGTTCCATGACTGTTTATGATCATATCCATACCTAACCGTTTCATGACAAGAAATCCCTATCTGAATCGGCCTCCAGGATGATTTACAAGGAGCATGTACCAATTCGTTATTTATTACAAATTCTAAAGTATTGTTGTGAAAATAAATTATTGTATTATTTGACCCATTACCGTTACAAATTACACACACACTCATACACAATAAAAAATAGTTAGATAAATATGAATGAATACCTAAATCATTCAGTGCCGGAAGTAACTACACTAAACTAAATTAGCAAAGCAATTATCCAAACACACATTCGCCTTAAATCTTACACAATAGTAATTTCGCCTGCGTACCAACAAGAGAATCTCAAGCATACCGATCATCGATTATCGATTACGTCCGAGCCATCGTCATCCCATTGTTTGGATCATTCGATTTATGTACTCAGATATGCGATTAATAACGAGTGATATTTTATATCGATTGTACATCGATAGCGTCGCGTTTTGGTAGTTTTCACATCAATTTCACGGTGATAACGTTGTTTTACTAATTTGTCGATATCGGGTTTTGATAAAAGTTTTTTTAAATTTATTTTCCAGATTTCATATTAATAGTGATAGCGGTAAAAGTAAATTGTCATATAATTTTATTATGATTATCATTTGACTTAAAATTCCTTGGAAAATTAAAATTTAATAAAAATAACACTTAATACAAGATGTGTGCGTTCATTTAAATATGTAATAAATACTTACATACAAATTATTTATTTAAAATTAACTCATAATAAATTTAGTAAATCACAAAATGATTCAAAAATAACACAATCAAAGAAAACAATAAATGACAAATAAAACTCAAATGATTTACATATGGAAGGTCAAAAATACTTATTCTTGATTCTAACATAATGTACTGAAATCAAAAACCAATTTGAAATTGCGTATTTTAGTCGTTTTTGCGTTGACGGAATGACAACTTTTATGAGTTGTCAATTACAAAAATGCTTAATTTCATTGCGATATGATTCCCAATATGAGAGGAGACATATTTGCATACCTATTTGACTTCTACTACATATACTATATATACTCAAAATATTCCGATCATCTTTTGGATGCTATATAAAATGCATACAGCCCACATTTTACACACTTTGCTGTCAGTGCACCGTTGACAGGTGTTAAATCGTTCGTGTGCGCGTGATCAGCTGAGTCACGGTTGCTTGCACGAGTTGCACGTGCGCTTGGTCGAGTCGAGCTAACCAATATAAAGTGACCTAACTAAACCCTGTTTTTATATAAAATAGTATTATTTTACTTTTAGTAGTGTTACTAATTAGTAATTACTAACTTATCAAAATGACATTCCGATTTTTGGAATTCGCAATAAATAATAAATAATAATAAATATTAGGGGACATCTTACACAGATCAACCTAGCCCCAAACTAAGCAAAGCTTGTACTATGGGTGCTAGGCGACGATATACATACTTATATAGATAAATACATACTTATATACATAGAAAACACCCATGACTAGGAACAAATATTAGTGTTCATCACACAAATAAATGCCCTTACTGGGATTCGAACCCAGGACCATCGGCTTCGCAGGCAGGGTCACTATCCACTAGCAAAGACATATGTAACTTCGTATAAGACGAATAAAGTCTAAGGAAAAAACGTGCCTCGGAATTCAAGTAAAAGTCATTCTCGAATAGATGGCGCACACACCTTTAGCCTATCTTCGGCTAGATGGCGTGACGACACCGTTTCATATTTAGCAATTTTAACACATAGATGTCAGTGAATGAACATGGATCAAAATGATATAAAAATAATAAAATCATTTATCCATATATATACATTTTTTGATAACTTTATACGTTTTCATTTTGAGTTTTAGTCGTGTGTCGATAGATGGCAGTAAATTTACAGTGACTACAAAATTTACAATGACAGGACCCCTCTATACTATCTATTCTTTTTGCCACTAGGCCAGACCGGTCGTCAAATGCTCTGTCATTTTATGACAAAAGTATAAAAACACGATGATTGGATAGTAAATTGGAAAATCGAACAGTCATTTTAATCTCTGATATATGTATGTACCTATAAATATAGAACTTAGAGAACCGTAAAAAAACATGAGCACAGGAAAACCTCAGGACGCCAATAACCCTTAACATCATCGCTACAGTAATTTTTTTACTCGTACGCATATTAGTGCTGGGTCTAATTTACCCCGTACCGCATGCAGTCGACGTGTTAAAGATGTCTTTGTTACCAAGTCGTTGGTGAGTGGATTTTTGTTTTGGTATTTAGTTCTCCTTTATTCATTGTAGGTCTTAGTTTAGGGCTTTGTTTTAGCTATTGCTAAATACTATTGCTAGTTGCGATTCACAAATAAAAGAATTATCATCCATATCAAAATTTATAGTTAAAATTGAGCGTCGCTGGATCTCCTTAGGCTTGTTATTTCACTGAATTTTCGACTCGTCATTATTAAATAAACAATTGGAATACTAAACTTAATACACACCATAATTACTATTACATATAAGTTAAAATGTACATTGAATAATCGCGGAACAGTCGTGATTTTAGATTGAGTTTTTTCCAATATAATTGCATAAATACACTCATCATATTAGGTAACATGGAATAAGTTTTCCGCTTTTTAAAAGGCATGTGAAGAACCATTAGTAGCCTTACCACCAGTGCCTTACGGAGTACCTAGCCATTAACAGGCGTTCCCCTCTGTCGAAAATAGGCGGCCAATGGCCATACATGGTATGGACTGACGTTTATCTGACATGACTATTTTTACGTTACGTATACATTTGACGTGCCCCTACCCCGCAAAAATCGGCAGACTGTTTTGTACCGAAAATTACAGACAAGGCGTCTCCATTTGGATATATCTTCTAAGCTTAGCAGTGTCAAACTGACATATTCGCTAACTTCTGCGTAACTTACTTTCTATGTACATATACATAGAGTCGGACCAAGAAAAGTCTGCAGCGGATTTGATAGCCCACGCAGTGCAATTGTTATTTATACGTCATAGTTTCATAGCAGTTTGACGTTTAAAATAACACTTGCACTGCGTGGGCTATCAAATTCGCTGCAGACTTTTCTTGGTCCGACTCTACCACATACGCTACGTTTTGCCTATGCAGTTGGCAAAACTGCGCAGCCATACCCTAATGTGTATGGCCAGCTTAAGTGTTACCCTATACATTCTAAGATTTCATGCAAAACACATTACTTTGCACACATAATTCTTCCCAGACAACCGTTACATACAGGGTGTCCCATACGAAAGACATTGATTTAGAATCGCGTTTTGTGAATAGATGATCATGTGCACATACCATATGCGGCATGATTCGACTTGTTTTATGGGTGTTGTGACATAGCTACAAGACACCAGCAACGGAATATATACAGCTCTTAGTAGGTACATTTTTGACTTCAGATCTAATATTATTATTTTTATATACCTAATGGAAAGTGGCAAGAACTCACCAGTAAGTTAATGGCAAACTACTTTAGTACAATTATATTGTCTTAGTGTAAAATACTGCGAGAAAGGCACCTTTGAGTACACTCATATAGCTAGGTCGCAGATTAAGTAATGATAGAATTGATAGAAGATACACCACTCTATGAAAATCTTTTTACCGTACGGCCATCCACAACCCAGACCCATTTCAAGTGTTTCAATCTAAATTTTTAAGATAACAATTTCTTGCTATGGCACTTAGGTGAGGATGTAGTGGCGTTCAAAAGTGCATGGATAGATGTCGACCGTAATGCCTTAATATTACGGTTGAAACATGTCCATGCACTTTAGAACGCCAGTGTACTTCTTATTTTACACAAAATTCGCTGATATTCGTACCTAACACCTAACAAATATAAAGAAGCTAAAGCGAAATTTAAAATATATTTTTTTTTTACCTTATCTGATTATATCCATCTTTTATCGACCGTGACCACAGCTGAAATATCAGATGACCTTTTTAAAACATTAAATATGTGTACAAAACGCAAGAGTTTAATAAAAATTTACCTTAAGTAATTTTCTTAAAAGAGTGATTCATATGGCCCCTTTATATAATCTGTGCCCCGGTAATAAGGGAACGTTAATAATTGAACTGTCTTCCCTCTCTGTCTCCCGTGGACAATTACGCAGAGACGGCTAAATTACACTTAATGAAGTGAGAAAATTGTTACTTTTCATTCGGCCATTTATTTCTGTTTAGTTGAACGATTACTATCGGTCGCGTAGTAATAACTGTTTAACTAATAATAGTTATCAAATTAATTATACATGCTGTAATGAAAATAGTAAGGATCTGTTTAAGGGCATATTTTTACATACTAAGCCCAAAAATGTTTCACGTTAAAAAAAACATTTACTTTTTCTTAATCAGAACACGCGATACCTAATATGGCATTAAACGGAACTCTACTATTTTTGTTACCCTTATTTAATTTGATAACTATTTAATTATGCCTACTAATATGCCTCATACATATATCCATGCTCTCATCTCGTAAAAGCTTCATTGTTTCTAAACAATAGATAGATATTATTCGAGACACAACCGAATAACATCATGCTCAACAACTAATAGCCGTATAATATTCCAAGCTGTTTTAATAGATCAACATCAAACAAAACCCACGAGCCAATAAAAAAAACACCGCGTGCCTTACTAATCTTACTATCTTAACATCTTTACCCGATAATTAAAAAAGTCATCACCGAAGAAAGCGCGCGCGCACCTGACGTGACTCCCCAACATGGCAGGTTAATGCAAGTTCACACGCTAAAGGTGAGAGCGATCCAGCGGCAAGGCCGGTCACAACTATCAATTCTAAACTGAACTTAAAACCTTTATAATAAGGTCAATATTCCAATAACCACATATAAAAGCACAATTAAGAAAGTATCCGATAAGGATGTTACGTTAAAGGATTAAGGACTTTATTTGTGGTTGGTTAGAGTCGGTTTTGGATTGGAGTGGTGATGGTGGACCGGTTGGTGCGGTCGCGAACTTTTACCTATAAATTTGTGTCGGCCGGCATGCGGGTATGTCTAGGAGATCTTCTATGGCCTGTGCCTTAAATAGAAGCCATTAAAATTCAAATTACATTCAAAGTGTTTTTTAATTGACACAACTGAAACACATTAGTAATCCGTAATCATCAGAAGTAATCAATGTTGTTCAATCCCCCCGCTTAAATGAAACTTAGGTATTTATAAAAAAAATTGAAACCTTACTTCAAGTTACTCAATCATTCGTTTGTAATTACCTAATTACACAAGTAATAACTTAAGTTACCTAATAACCAAAACTTAAGAAATTAACCTATAAAAAGTCCTCATCATGATATTAGATCATCATGGGCGACTAAGATTTTTTTTCCAGAGTGGTGTATCCATAAATGCATACACAGTTAAAATAATCTATGCCCATTTTTGATGTTTGATCTAATCTCAAAAGAGAATAAAATGCACATCTGGGAATAAAAAGGTTTTTTGTGAAAAATGGTACCTAATCGTTTATTTTATTACGTATTAATAAAACTTAGCTACCCCAAACCTCTGTTAGTTTTCGTCTCTTTCTAACAAAGAGCAATGTTAAAATGGCAAATAGGGACAAAAGATTTTCACAGACGTTTATGAATTACGCCATTGTCATTAGCGAAAATATGGCAAATCGTTACAACTAGTGATGAGTGATCAAGAGCTGTCAAAAAAAGGGGATTTTTGTGCACGATTTTTTTTAATGATGTTTTTCGCTGCCGCTCATACATTAAGGCTGTCTAGCCAGCAGTGCTTGCAATTCACGACGAGTCAATTAAACGGAGCGTCATTATTGCGATCTCGGTACACGACTGAGAACCTAATACTTTTCACTTATAAATACTTCGAATCCGGATTTCTGTTCCAACAGAGACACCGCAGTAATATAGACAACACCACAGAAATTAAATAATAGTACTAGGTACAGAAGACTCACTCTCTAACAAAACGCGTCTGTTACGATCAGGACAGATATGGCCGCTAGGTGGCGACAGCGCCACGCGCGGCTTATTGGTGGCCACCAAAATTGGTGTGGAACGAATGTAGTAAAGCGACGAAATCGCGGAGTGAGCCACGCCTGACAAAACTATTAACGCAAAACTAACGAATTAGAATAAGGATGCTGATAAGCAATAATGTGTTAACCCACACTAACTGCCCGATTCGAACTTTAAGATACGTCAATTAATATATGTATCTAGAAACGATATGGATTAGATGTGTCAGTGTCAAAAGTGACGTTTTTGTTTGAAGAAAATATAAATACAATATGTCAACTCAAAAAATAATGCTTAAAGTTGACGTTTTATTGCAAAATTAATGTGGGTTGACACATTTTTGCTAACTAACATAATTTTGATTAACTAACTAACATACACATAGTCTGCTAACTGTTTCACATCAAAACTGACGATCTGAGAACCCAAAAAGCTTGAAAACTATTTAAATCAAAGTTTAAACTAACTTTGTTTAATAAATCACGGAAATTATTTAAAAAAAGTCAATAGGCAGGGGCTTTTCTTTCGTTAGAAGAATTAGGTATCGATATGTAAAAACCAATCGTTTAATATAGGAGCCGAATGTAACACGAACGTAATTTAAATACCATAAAAATCGATGAGGTGTTATCTTTCACACAATTTTTCGGGTGGGTAACCTCATCACCATTTAACATAGACCTCTACACTCTTATACAATGTAGGAGAATAAGGGTTATTATTGTTGACGAATTTAGATGTATTTTTGTTTTCTAAAGGTGTAAATTTCTTTAACGACATCTTAATCTATAGTTGAATTGTGTGTAAAAAATATATATACGGGATATATATTGATTTGCATTATTTATTACAAGTTTGTATGTTAATATTGTATATTAGAATTGATGCAGCGAGCATATTACTTTACGAAAACATTTAGTTAATCGAAAGACCAAACATATTATCTTATTTTGGCTATAAATATTATCAATGTTGTGGTAGACTTTATTCTTTCCAATAGGTAACTACCTACCTATACCGAAATTTATTTATATTTATAGAATATTTATTTTGTCTGTATTGCAGGCGATACACACAAGTTAAAGTTCTATCAACTGTTGTGAGTAGAGATGGGTCGCGGGTATTTACCCAATTTACCCACCCAGGTAAATACCCGGTAAATACCCATCTACCCGGTATTTACCCGTATCTACCCAAATGGACGGGTAGATTCATTTCTTGTTGCACATGTCGATTTGTGTTAAAGTGGAGATATAAACCGAGTTAATGGCTGTAATTATTGTGTGTCATTTAAAATGAAATGGTTTAGTTGCAGTTGCAGTTGTAACTAAGGAATTTTTAGTACAATTTTGATAAATATTAAAAAAAGGCCGTCATAAGAGTATTTTTTTTAGACTTGAGTAAATTATCGTACTTATACGTTGATAATACACATTCCAACTTCGGTCGGCGGGGGGTGTGGTTGGGGGGAGGGGGGCAAAAGTGAACTTTTTCATATTTCTTGGAATCTGTCATTCATATCGAAAAGTGTTGTATGTACAAACTAAAGTAGACATCATTTTCTACAAAAAAGGTTATATACATTTTTGTCCTAAAACTAACTGTGTTTGACTTATAAGCTTCACAAGTTGGGATAAGGCACAATTTTTTTTTATTATCATTCATAAGTATTCTTTATTTTCATCTTTCTAATGTATATTAAAAGCATTTTAAAACATTTCCGGAAGCCAGGGAATAATTTTACACGATTTTCATAATTGGACTGATATGTTAAAATCGAACTTCACCTCATAGCAACCTTTTCGTAATTAGTTTGAACATACATTTTATGTAACATTATAAAAAATACTTAAATTAATCTTATTTATACTCACATACCATAAAACACATCAAATTTAGAAGAAAAACGAAAATACCCGCGTATATACCCGCGGGTAGGTAAATATCGGGTATTTACCGGGTAAATACCCGCTCTCGGGTATTTACCCGGGTAGTTACCCATCTCTAGTTGTGAGACATACTATTTAACATTGAATAATTTTACGGTTTAGACCCAATTTGTTTCAAGTCACTCGCACGACATGTTTCGGAGACCCTAGGAGTTTCACAAGCACTAACAGTGCGAGCAGCGTACACGACGGCCTGTTACTGTGGACTGTTAGTGCTTGAGAAAGGAGACCTAGGCTCTCCGAAACATGTCGTGCGAGTGACTTGAAACAAGTGAGTCTACACCGTAAAATTATTCAATTAAAGATCTTTTTAAAATTTTGCCTCGCCAGTTTTTTTATGTTAGATTCAGATAGTTCATGAATTTTCTATACGAAAAATCTTTCAAACGTCACCATTCAAGCTTTATAAACAAAAAACATTTTCGTTAATACGCCCCAAAACACATTCTTTCATTCAATTCATTAGTTACGTCAGAGGCGGTTTTTCTCCCGCCAAATCTCGCTGTGACCCCACGTTGTAAATAACGCAAACACTTCCAAGGATAAAATACTCGATATATCGCAAAAAACAGGGTGCATGGGTAATAAGCTTTTAGGCGTAAGTGACATTGGTGTAAGTAGATGGACCATTATTAAGCGTTGTACTGTAAGTAAGATTACTTTTATTTCACTTTTTAAATTGAGTGTTGATGATATTTCTGATTAATTGAATGTCCTGTTTATTTACTTCTACCACCGGCAAAATCGAATACCTACCCATTTAGGGTTCTCAAGGGTCAGCAACGCTTAAGTGGCTCCTGTGATGTCGCTTATGTCCATGGGCGACGATGACCGCTTCCCATTAGGCGGCTCGTCTGCTCGTTTGCGGACTATCACATAAAAAATCTACTTACAACTTTATGTATGACTTTGACTTACACTTATTTGCATGTGGCATCTATCACTAAAAGTTATACCTTCTCCATAAATGTGTATACTCCGTGCATTGAATGTTACCCAATTCACTATTTTCCGCTATAAAACGCTGTGATTGGCCAGTATAAGTTATGATTGGCTAAAATAAAATTTTGTATATCAAAGCTCTCGCGGGGGCAATATATTTGACGTTGTCAACATGCGTGCTGGTTGATTCGCTCGCAGCACAACTGGTCAAAGGTTTGCATAGATGGCGCCATCGTAGCTTGATTCTTGCTCTAGTTTTGTTTTATGAGGTATGGCTTAAAGGGCTGGCATCCAGGGCATACTATTCCATTAAAAAAAACAAGAATTTCACACAATCTGATAGGGCAAGCTAAGCTGGCGCCATCTGCTAAATACTTCGATCGGCCAACCCCATTACCGTGGGGACATTTCTGAGCACTAGTCAGACTTCTACAGTTATCCTCATGAGACCCAGAAGCAATTGTTTTGTTTTTGAAATTGGAACCCTTAGTTACACAAAAAATATGTACAAAAAATTGTACGCAGGGACTTAGGTTACTTACGAACATTGGTCCAAACATTAGTAGTACTTTACACCATTGTGTAGCCAACATTGACCAACCTGACCATCGGTATCGGCGCGGCTGATTTATTAGCCCAACCCCTGGAATGAATAAAGAACCTTCGCCATTTGTCTCTATCCTGTATAGTAAATGGGAGATTTAGGGAGCATTTTAGCTTAAAAAATGTATTCCAGATTTATACGGCTAAGCATATATCATGGTTGATGGTCGCCTAAGGCTAAAGAAAAATATACACAAAACCTAAGTCATCAAAATGTGATAGGATTTTGCATAAAAAAATCAATAAGATGAAATATTTTAAGGATGTAAATCAGTAGTCTTAGCTATAAGTAAACATTTTAGAACAAACAAAACATTGCGATATTATGAAAGGATTTTTGAATTCCAATTTTATTATTTTCACGCGGTAGGGAACTACTTTGCGTTACCTACGCCATTTTGTTAATTCAATTGTGACATTTGTACGCAATCGCCAATTAGAGATAACTGTCTAACAAAATTTCTTAAAAATCATCCCACTTACAGGATCAGGCAAATCTCCGCGAATCCTATTAATTGAGCAATAAAAAAAATCTGTCAGTGCAGCGGAAAAAGCGATGAAAAAGCGGGGAGGATGGCAACACCTCATTTCACGCTTTACTCGTACCGAGGGCTGAGAGGCTGGCAATAAATCTTATACCGGATGCGATTTTTTGTTCGACGAAAATAGTTTCCTCTTATTCTGTCGGGGGAAGTTATAGATATTTTCACTTACGTTTAATGGTTCGGCGGGAATGTTGGTTTCATGCTAATATGAGTAATGCTGTTTTATAATGATCTGATTGTGTCATCGGTTAGCGTTTTCGAAACGAGTTCTGTAGTTGTCTCTTGGCATTTTGCACTTAGTAGGTATAAGTACAGAATGTAGTGCGTAATTGTATTCCTTCTTATTTTCTCGGAAACGTTCGTATTTGTCATGCTACTTCAGTCAACCTCAGTATTTTTTGGACCGAGACTGACTGAAATAGCAAGACACGTTGGTAAGTTACCGTGAAAATCGATGGAAAATAATTATGTTCTACATCTGTAAGTACCGACAGAAAATTTGGACTAATTCCGATTCAAATTATTCATTCAAAATTCAATGACTCAATTCATTCAATTCATTCAATTAAAGTTTCAAAAGGTCTTCTGTGCTAAATAATCTGTTTAACATATAAATCACCTAAAAATATTTTTTTAACTTTTTCCTGTTTTTGTGCTTGCTGAAAAAGTGTCATCCGTCAATGTCATTAAGTTAATATTACTTTTGAACTTTTCCATTATTATTTGGTATATAGGTAAGGTAGGTAGATAGGTGTATGTACATACACTCAAACCTTTAAAAACAAACAAATCTAATTGAAAAATATCGTCATTATCTTAACCTCCTAAAGACCCTGTGTGCAAATTTTTGTACATATTTCACAATCAATTTTAAACCTTTATTGAGTAACTAAGGGTTCCAAATTCAAAAACAAAACAAATGCTTCTGGATCGCAGGAGGCTAAGTTTTCACTCCGTACTTACCTCATATGGCGAAATACGTATTTTATCCCAAACATAACCTATAAATCTAACAAGTACTCCACTCAATAACAATAAAAAGTCGACCAATGGACATTCCCGTCACGCGCGCCCCCGCGTGTCGCCGTGCCCATTGCTGAAATTGATATACATTACTTACCATTCCTACACACCCTATAAATCCTTAACCTTTACTAAACAAGGTCTATAATTCTCTGACCGAAACGTATTAGTAAAATTGTCGCATGATAAAAAGACCAATACACCGTGACCTCTTATGAGACGCAAAGATTCCCTTTTTACGAGAGTAGGTCTTAAGGTCGCGCGGGGCGAGGTATGTCTAGATAGTTTGGTGTTTTTTTGCCTACTGACCGCACTTTCAGTGGCTCTTGGGCGCCTGCTATCAATTGTTGGGAAATATTATTAGTATTAGGTTACAAGTGACCAGTCGATGTGACTCGGTAAAGATGTGGCGCTGTTTTTTATGTTGCAGGAGGGCAGAAATACTTACACGAATATGATTCACTTTCGAGCTCCGAGCAAGAAAAAAATCTCTTTTTTATTTTAAATATATAACAAAATAAACTATCTCGCCTATATGTACCAATTTTTTTTGGAGAAATATATTTTATGAGTAGGCAAAATACTCCATATTTTAGGGCAGACACATCTTTATTGAATACTTTAAGTGTCTATTTTCAGACATAATATCATTTAATAAAATACATTTCAAATAACACTAATCATTTGTATTTAACCTACCTAACAAACAAAATTGAAACAACTTCCAAAGCGAACATACGAACAATATGATTTGAACACTAGAGCGTAAAGTTGTACCACTAGATCGCAGATACCGCAACACGGTGTAGGCGTTACCGGGGCGTTCCGTGTGATATACGACAACGATACGATGCCGATGCGATACAGATCCCATCGATTTAATTAATCACAGATCTGAGGCTGTTTTCAATTTGCAATTGATGTAAGTCGAATTAAGTTTTGTCTATGCGAAAATAATTTACAATAAGGAATTGTAACTTTAGAATTTTAGTTTAAACGTCACTTGACACTTCTGAATGATAAAGATGGACGCTTTATCTTATCATTGTCACATCGCGTATCACCGCGTAGGTATGCCTAAAGGTATGTCCAACATAATGCTCTCATGTTTAACCAAGTAAGTAGATGTAAATATGTATGAAGTTTAGGTAAGGATGTATATTTGAATTAGGAGTTACCTATAGATTAAGTTTTTTTTAAATTTAACACAGTTCTAATACACCTATGGTAAAAAATCGTACTTTCGCAATCCGACCAAAGACCGTTTTCAAAATTATTCCGCTAACGCGAATCGATATTCATGGAAATCGAAGGGGATCGATTCAAATCGAATCAGTGTTTCAGATATCGACGCGATTGGTTCTTAGTTGTGTCGTGTCTAATCTGTGGTCACGGCTTCACGCCTGACGATAGGTATTTTGAAAAACGCGGTCGCTTTGCGATAATTTGATACGTTAAATTATGAGCCGATGCCACCGGAACTTGTACGCAGCGAGTCTCAAAGGCCACAAAAAATGCTCCGAGTGGATTCGCTTGAATTTGGCTACGGCGTACCCCAGGTTCTATGCGAAACATGAATCTATACTTGGTCAAGCAAATCTTGTCAGTAGAAAAAGGCGGCAAATTTAAAAAATGTAGGCGCGAAGGATTATCGTCTCATAGAAAATTTGAATTTCGCGCCTTTTTCTACTGACAAGATTTGCTTGAACATCTATAGTATTAAATTTTTTAGTATGGATTATGGTGGGCAACAAATGAATTCGACCAATCACAGTGTCGCATTTGCGTATGTTTTGTTCCTCTCGGAGGCACGCGTATACCACTTCTATACGATCCTACTTTCTATGATGCGAAAATAGTGCCGAGATCTGGAGGCCTACCGCGAACCACTTTCGACGTGTTGCCTCTCTGTCGCACTTGTACATTCGATCGTAAGTGGTTTGCGGTAGGCCATCTGGCTCTTCCCGTGCAAAGTCGTCAGCAGCGTCTAGTCTGTTGACGCAACTGCGTAGCGACACCGTTTTCCATAGCGCTGACTATAGTTAGTTTTTTAGCATTAGAAAAAGACTACGCGATCTTGACGTGTCTTTTAATTGAAAATGCTTTTTATAAATCGGTAACTATTACTTGTGAAAGCAATAGAATGTAAATAATCGTATATGATTAATATGATTCATAATTGCTACTTACTTTTCAAAAGTGTTTTTCAATAAAAAGACACCTCAAGATTGTTTACCTTTTTTCTAATGCTAATTTTGCTACGTATTTTTTGTTTGTCTTTTTGGAAATAATCACATATATCGGTTAAAAGGTGGTGGTGGGTTCAGTTTTTTTGGTAATTTGCATGAACATTCATCTTTCTTTACCTAGAATATTATTAGTAAATATAGTGCACGTTTTTCACTCTATAAGCTTTTTTCATTATTTCAGGTTGCCTTTCAGTTGCATAGCAACTTGTGAAGACTTGTGTGAAACTTCAGACTTTTGTTAAATTTGTTAACCTTGCAAGTTTTTGGAAATTGCCATTTGACTGTGGTATTTTTTTATCTGTTAACACTTTTGGGGAAACATTTGTCATGAGAAAAGTATTTTTTGTCGTTCTATTACGTATACCGTATAGGTAATGTCACAATTGTGGCTGATAATCCTTGTTACTCCAAAAGTATTTTCAGTATACTTTCCATTAAGTACTATTTCGTCTAAGCTAACTTTGCACTTCGCAAACGACAGAGTGTGGGGGCATCAGCATAAACATCAAATCCAAATACGACGTTTATAAAGACTCTGTCACACTTCGTCGGTACCAAATCCGTACGGAGTTAGCATAGACAGATTCTACAAATCTTTCTTAAAACGGCATGGAGCGGTATATATTTGAACTTTGAAAATCTAATCAATGTCTGTGAAGAATTTTATAATCAATGCATTTTGCTTGGACACATAAATATCTGAGATTCAAGTACATAATGTCAAAACAATATTAAATCAAGATCAGATTTTTAAAGCTCGAATCCCGTTCCTCCAGAGAGCCTACCGGGCGCAAACCACGAACGAAGTTTTGCTTCTCTGTTACACTTATGAACAAGTTTACAAGTGCGACAGAGAGGCAAAACTTCGAGGTTCGGGTAGGCCCTCTGTTCTTGGGGTCTGGTGACGGTTTCTCGGTGTTGGTCGTGTCTCTAATGTAACATTCACTAACCGTTTCTCTGTTCTGAGCACCTAGTCACCAGGTCACTAAACCCATCACTGTCACTAACATCTTCAAGTACATCGAACATTGGAAACGTAAGTATTTTCACTTTTTTTTATTTTTTGTAGGTGTTTTCTGTTTATTTTATACCAACTTCACTTTTTTCTTGTATATCATTACTTTCCAGTTCACATAAATTGTTGGATTATGTTGATAAACAGGAAATGCCTATTTTTCTTAAATATTTTTATACAGTTTTATTATAGGCACTTTTTTGTAGTTTAGTCTAGCAGACTAGACTTAAATTAGACTAGTAAGGTCAACAAAAATACTGTACTGTAATGTTTGTCCTGTAAATAGGACTTCATCTACCAGATTTTCAATCTTGTAAGAATTTCTAAAATTCTTTTTGAGTGCACTATATTTTCGTTGACTTTATTTCTTAATTTTAGTAGGTAAGTAACTAAAACGTAGTTCTCTTCTACTAATCACTGTTTACTTCATCTTTCATTTTCATTTCATTTTCGCAATGCATGAAATTCGTTCCCCAAAACCATTAACTGGACGCAAAACATTCCTTAGACTCCCACTTTAACCCTTCCCAAAAGCCATCAACACAAACCAAACAACCCCAGCTAATAAGTGAAACCGAGATTTATGATCCAAGAGATATGCCGAGTATACAAAAGATACTGTAGGCCGATTGGCACTTACGTCCTAAACTGCAGCAGTTAGAGCATTGTATGGAATTTGTACCATATGTCGTGCAAACGCGAATTTTCCGAATATTATGAGTGTATCTTAGAGGTATCTCTTTCTGTGATAAAAATGAGCAAAATTTACTTTAAAACGAATAATCTATTTATGTGAAAATAGGCGATAAAAGACTAAAGAAGTATGCTTCTACGGGAAAGACCCGTACAGGGCTCCTTTTATGATTTATAAGGGCGTAAGTGCCGATTGCTAAAAGACCCTTTCTAAAACGGTATGAGAGATATGCAAATAAAATGCACCCCCGCTAAAAAGACAGGGTACCGTCGGGTGTTCTAATTATTTTGTATTAATATAGATTTATTTATGACCACAGGGACGTTCTTTTATCAATCATCAACTTGATATTCGTGTTACTTCGAAATGTCATTGCAGTAAAGGACAGTGGATATTCGGAAACAAATGAGACTCACTGGCTTAGGTAACAATTAAATTTGGTATAGATTGAAGACAAATTGCTACAATCTGTCAAAAAAAAAACGTTTCCTTTTGAGACATTCTCGACTCTCGACAGAAAATAACTCAGATATTAGTGATTCCATCATGACATGATATAGCGCTCGCCTCTTTAACGGCAGATATCAATCAATATGTAACAATATATGATAAACTCAACCATAATTATTACTATACTTCAACTAGCCTAACCGCCGTAAGCCGTCAGACCCATTGTAGGTAAATAGCATTCACGGCTTAAAAATCCTAATTTGCCTATTTTTACAATATCTGTTATGGCTTTAATGTAAGGTATGCCATTCGCCTACTGTACACGTTAGCGATGGAGATAACAATTCTGGGGGCCTAACCAAGGTAACAATCGTACTTTACAAATGCCAAACGAAAAGAAAAAATGTACGGGATGACAGATGTTACGAAAAGTCATGTGATAATTTCCGTACATTATTTTCTTTTTCTAAGTTTCTATTTGATGCACTCACTGAACATGCCCAAACCAAAGCACCATGGACGTTTATTTACGCAGACGATGTAGCTATCTGTACACCATCCCGAGAAGAGTTAGAAGTAGCTCTCGGTGACTGGAAACGTCAGTTGAAGGCGGGCGGCCTGATGCTGAGCATCGCGAAATCCCAATACATGGTGTGTAACGAACCAAACCCGCTTGAAGACCCTCTCATTATCGATGGACAGCAAGTCACTCGGTGTGACGAATACAGATATTTGGGTACCATGGTGCACAGCTCGGGAAATTTGGAGGGAAACTTGCAGCACCGGATCGCCGCTGCCTGGCTGAAGTGGCGGGAAGTCACTGGCGTTACCTGTGATCGGAGGATGCCCGTGAAGCTTAAGGGCCTAGTCTATAAGAGCATAATAAGACCGGTTCTGACCTATGGGAGTGAAACATGGGCTATGACGCAGAGCCATGTCCGATCTGTCCAAGTCGCCGAAATGAAGATGCTCCGGTGGATGTGCGGGGTAACGAGGCTCGATAAGATACGCAACGAGTACGTTCGCGGTAGCCTCGGAGTACGTGATATCGCCGATAAGCTACAAGAGAGCCGACTGAGATGGTTTGGGCACGTAAAAAGAAGACCTCCTGATTACATCGGGAATGTTGCTATGGATCTGAACATTGTCGGCTCCAGAGGAAGAGGAAGACCGAAGATGAGATGGGCAGACACCATAGCAAAAGACATGAGGGCCTGCGACGTTTCAGTAGACGACACGTCCGATCGCGCGAAGTGGAGAGAAAAGACCAGAAAAGCAGACCCCACAATCAGATGGGAATAATAATGCTGAGGAGAGAGAGAGAGAAGTTTCTATTTGAGTTTTCTATAGACGATTGTCATCTTGACTAGTCCCCTTAATTCGTTTGTCTCCCCAAATAAGGGAATTACTAATTAGTTGCACCGGCGCGAACCGAATTAGGAGAATAAGGAATGTTTCTCATAATGGGGTTGTTTTATGGCGGTTTTTATTGCAATCATTGTAATTTAATTATTAGCTTCACTTATAATAATTTAATTAGACCTCGTAGTATCCACGTACCTACATCACATATTCTCGTGTAGGTACAACAACAAAAACACAACATAAAAAAGTAGGTAAATAAAATTTATAAGAATATTATTATGTCAAAGGCAAAATTTTCCCTGTGTACTTATTGTATTTACTATATTGATGGAAATCATCGGTAAAAATAAATATGAAATATACCAATCAATTAAAAAGGAACTAAGTGAAAACAAGCAAAGCAAGATAGACGTGAAATCAAAGAGGCCAGCAGAGCGTGAGAGACTCCTGCCTTATACAAGGTGTGCCTTATATAGTTGGCCAAATCAATTTGTCAGTCAGTAAGAACCAGGAAAACTATACTCATCCTTTTCTTTTGGGTGCTAGTACTAGTGTAAGACAAAGATAGTATGATTCTCTCTGTCTATGATTGAAATGAGACAGTCTTTTGACAAACTATACCAACAAAAGTTGGTTTCAGCAGCATTCTTAAAGTTAACCATTCCTTTGCCTGTACTTTATCCGTCTATTTTACAAACTGTTTTTTCAACAGCTATTTTTTATATAGCTGTTAAAAATTATTATGTTTAAAACTGTACCCTACCACGCTGGGCAGTATAATTTTCTATGAAAAGACTGATCATTCAATGAACTTACATGACGTGACACGTAAGTACTTACGTGTCGTTGAAAGTAGGCGGAAATATCTCAAATTCTACAAACCAATCCAACGCACGCTGTATAAAATAAATATATGTCGTCTGCGGGTCTGTTTGCTCATTAGAGGTACAGTTGACATTGGCTATTTTATCGTTATTATTAAATCTAATAGTATTCTGCGTTAATATAATAGGCATTTGCATCTATCTGCGTTTGAGGCGTCATTTTTGACTTATGTCTAATTTTATGGTTCTTATAGTTCCTTTATGGTTTTAGTAATGAGGTTTTAGAATTATGGTATGTATAAAAGGTTTAATATTGTCAGATTACCTGCCGTTTTATACCTACATACATCCCGTTCTTGTAGAACAGAAATACTAACTTGTGTCTTTTTAGAACTATGTGAATCATGCTTTATGTAGAAGGAAACCATCGCTCTGATTTACATTTATTACATTATTCTTGTATCTACAATATTGCGGGTAAAAGAAGAAATACAAAGACATTTTTCATTTTTAAAATCGTGACACTTTATACTCGTATTAGTAATTATTATGTTTTGTTTTATCGACTACGAAATCAGGTCGTGTATGAACACCTCTATTTCCCACTAAAGTGATGATCCCGTATGATACACATGTCAATGTCCACCCCCTTGTTAGCTGACCTAACGAGTGTCATGAATATTCAGCCTCAATTAACATGATACCTCCCAATTCGGTAGTCGGTATGTCCACAATTTCATTCTTTAGAGGAAGTCTGGTACCTATGGAGATTTTATTTTCATCCTTATAAATTAAATTATTTAAAAAATATCACGGATTATCGTTACGTATAAAATATTATACTACAAGCATTTACACACATAATATTTAATTAACAGAAGATTATCGCTGTAATAATTTACGATCTTATAAATAATTTTCAATATTTAATTCTAAGTTATCATGATTACCATCCACGGAATGTTTATTTAATATATTCTCTATAACGTCACCAATTACTTAATATTTTATTCATCACGCTAATAAACGTCAAATCACTTTCACAATTTAAAAAGAAAATCTTTAGGTGTTTAAATAAAAGTAAACAAATATTTTTTTCATTTTTGGGTAGTTATAACATTTATTGATTAACCAACCAAATACAAAACCGCCTGGATCTGTCACTGAACGACCTGACTTTAACCTACATTATTTGATCATGTCAGAGATGGGCATCGTTCGAATAAACTTTTAACGGATTACTAGCAGTCTTCATTTTGGCCGCATAGTGATTTCGTTCAATCCTAAACCTCAAACCCATCAAGACTCTAAAAGATTGTTACATAAAGTACTGTCAGTACTAGGTACAGAAGACTCACTCTCTAACAAAACGCGTCTGTTACGATCAGGACAGATATGGCCGCTAGGTGGCGACAGCGCCATGCGTGGCTTATGGCTAGCCACCAACGTGTGTGGAACGGGTGTACTTTTAGCTACCTGTAGCAAAGCGACGATATCACGGAGTGAGCCACGCCTGGTAATGTCAAGTATTTCACGCAAACACTCGTGTACACCAGCTTTAAATTTGGTCGCATAATTGCTACTGAGCTAGTGGTTTCGTAACATCGTAAACCGCAGCGCCCGGTAGCGCCACCCGCCGCTTTATTTATGTCCCGATGCCGCGATAACAGCATTGTGTGCACGCACCTTAGGTATAGGGTTTCGCGCCTTTTTGGTGTGCGCGCTGCCTTATATGGCGGTGAAATTTGTTGTGTGGTTGAGATTGTTTTGCGATTTAAGTTATGGTGTAGTTTTTTTAATTAATTAAATGTATTTACTATGCTACTGACCAAACCAATTGTAATACAATTTTTTCTTTGAATTGAAAATAATATTTAATTAAATACGAGAATTTCTTGGTTTTAAATATCAGCAGTGTCAAACGGACATGATCGCTAACGTCTGCGTAACTTACTTTCTATACTTACATTACATTTCGCTTGCACTAATACGCCAGTATGAGCGAAATGGATAGAAAGTAAGTTACGCTCACGCCAGCGAATATGCCAGTGTAAAACTGTTGGTAGCTACGTTGGTTGGTAGGTACAGGTTTCAGCAATCTGATCTAAAAAGCGCTACGATTTTTCAAAAACTCTGCTGGTGAACCTACTGCACCTTAACGATTTACCACGAAGCGTCACAACACGTTCCTGTGCCCTTTGGGTGACCTTTCTATCATTTTTATGACCCTTCTGAACTTTGCGGGACAGATAGGGCTCATAATTTTCGCTAAAGGTCAAATCAGTATCTAACTTTAATAGGGAATTTTGGAATTTTACAACTATGTAGGTATTTGACCTTACTCGTAATTTGAAAACGACTTCGGTTATTACGATGAACCGGGTATAGTCCGACAAGAAATTGTAGGAAAAATATTTAGGGCGCCACTTCCTACGTAACTGTCACATTTTTGACGTAAAATGCTTAAACATGGCAACAATTTAGTATGGATTTTTTTTAGTTCCATTTTATTTAATTTCTACTATTATACGCACTAAGTAATAGCTGGTAATAGGTATAGCATAGCGACAAAATTTGAGGTCCTGTCCTGCCTTGGTACAATGTGAGTGGGTATTTAATGTTCGTTATAGGGACCACATAATCCATCGGTCCCTTCTATGTAGTTATATTAACGGTTTTGACTGAATAAAGCTAGCTGTTACTGGTAAATTTACGCATATTTTAATTTACCATAGACGGTCAAGCAAATCTTGTCAGTAAAAAAAGGCGCAAAATTAAAATTTTCTACGGGACGATATCCCTTCGCGCCTACATTTTTCAAATTTGCCGCTTTTTTCTACTGACAAGATCTGCTTGACCAAGTATATAATAATTGTTGTTATAGTGTTGCCACAATAAACTTTACAAATTATCTTATACATAAAATGATGACACTCTGCAAGAAGAACCACGCTTACGTATTGTTTATTTGTAATATTCCTGTACAATATGGACTGCATTATCACATTTTACAACAACGGCAGCCTGTCACAAAAAAAACGTAATATTCAAAAGACTACAAATTGACACTAGCATTGTAATTTTTTCTTGACAACGCGCGCATTAGGGCACGCGACAATACTGTCAAATACCCCGCAGGACATCGCAAAAAACACGAAAAAAACCTATTGTGGCTCCTCACAAAACCTATTTACAAATACTCCACTCCCGCCCACTCAAAAGGTGTTTATTTAAAATTCTCGTGGCACAATACGATTGTCACCTTTTTCTTTTCGCGCCATTTAAAGCTATTCGGGACCATTAGGATGACGCGCGAATTTTGCAACTGTCAAAATTGTCCGATTTCACCTCTGCTAGTCATAAGGTCTACAAAATGTTATAGGCTTTATGTCTTCGAGATATGGTTTATTTTAAAAGCATTTTTAGCGTCTATTCCATAGATTTTGTGTTTTTTTTTTCGGACATGTGTATAGTGTTAAATTTGTGCCTATTGAGGCTTTTGTAGTGAATGGGATTTACACGCTTACTATAATGTTCATTATTGGAAATAAACTGTATGGTCTAATGCGTCTATTGATGGCACAATGCCATGAACATGACAGTTTTCATCGGCCTTTAAAATATAGCAGATACAAATTAAAACCAAAATATAACTTTGCTAATCCGCGAAAAGATAACGTGCTAGTCAATCAGTGCCAACCCTTTATACTTACTTGCGTGTTTTTTACATGCACTACTTACAGTACAAAAACAGCAGATACAGTAGAAAAAGGCGCGACATTCAAATTCTCCAAGGGACGATAACTCTACGTACATTTTTGCCGCGTTTTCCTACTGACGGAAATGGCTTGACAGAGTAGTACCTTAGCCTGTGTTATGGGATAAAATAAAAAAAAAATTATACATATTATGTTACCTAACAGAGGACAGAACTGTACAAATGTAATGTTCTATTCTTTTTTGTGTCTCTAGAACTCGTAAAAAAATTGCTTATTTTCATATTCCAAATAACAAAATGTCAGCCAATCATCTCACTTTCGTACCTATTTTGGTACTGAAATCACAGAACTATATTTCTACATTTTAGTCTATCAGATAAAAAATAAGGTTTCGCTACTTTTTAAGACAACCCAAACACAAACAAGCACGCATACAAATAAGAAGCCACATCGATCTCCGTTTCCCCACACAAAGCAACTAGGTCACTCGCGTCGGTGTCACAAAGTGTCCCGAAGTGTCGACAAGTGTCAAGTGTCAGCGTCAGTGTCGAGATAGGTCCAGCCATAATGGCGGGGTCTGATTGTGTTCGGTATTCAGATGTTTCGAACTTTGTGCCTGTGTTGAACTTTCACCTTTCATGTCACCTCTGTTTTTTCTGCAGTTTTGTTAAGCGATGGGATTTAATTAGACTAAGATTATTTAGATTACATTGTTTATCTACGTGAAATACGGATACATATGTTTATAAACATTATAAATAAAAATATCTATAATGACTTTAATGTAGGAAAGTTTAACTTACCTACTTTCCAAAACAACCCGTTCTGTTAAATTGTCTACGGTACCGTGTTATCCATTCATAAACTATTTAAATTAAACGGATTATATCTCGTATAATTAATTTATAATAAATATAGATTTAATCCATTCAAATAGCTTTATTTCATGAGCTCGTTTGTTATTCCCGCAACTTGTTCATTACAGACTACCTAAAGCTGGCTATGTACACACTAGCCTGCGCAGTTTTGCATGTAGGTACAGTCAGTTCAACTGCACAGTTAATGCTGGTTATGAAACTGCACCGTCGAAAATAAAGTCAATAAGCTCCTTTTCACCTGTCCAGTTGGCAAAACTGGTGTGTATGGCCATCTTAATATGTCACATGTGCGTTTTAAAAACTCTTCTCAAAGAATTTCCTAGGTACTTTAGTAAAGATCCTATGATAAATACGGCCACATAAACCGCGTGATTTAAGCGTACTTTAAACCTAATCTTGCACAGTCCCGATATTTACTCCATCAGCTAATTCTTCCGCATACTTCTGAACAACTTATAACTGACTGAAAACACACCTTATACCATTGCAATAGGGCCTATAACCAGTCAGTTAACTGTGTGTGCCTAGGCTGACCATCAAACCAATACATGTGACCCCGACGTGCGTAACAATATATGGAAACAGAGGCCATGTTAAAATGGTTTTGTGGAGAGCCCTGTCATGGGTATAAGTCATTCTACAACCGAAGATGCGTCGGATGGGAACTTTGGATGTATAGTCAAGTTAACTACCGAAATAAATAGTTAAGTAAAAAATTACTTTTAAAAATAATTGTGATGTTTGCTAGCAAATACTTGAGTGTCATGGTCGTAAAATCTTGGTATAAGGGACAGTCGTGGTAAAAGGACAGCGAACGGGCATTTTCAGTCCCTTTTTTCATACAATCACTCCCTTTTTTCAATGGATCACGTTAAAATAACAATCCTAACTCCAGTAACGTGTACAAAGTTCAAGTCCCGGCTAGGATTGTCAAAAGTGAAGTGTCAGTGAGTGAGTGAGTGAGTGAGTGAATGATAGAGTTACACCAAGAAATGTCTGCAGCGATTTTGATAGCCCACGCAGTGCAAGTGTGATTTTAATTTAAACGTCAAACGTCTATGAAATTATGATGTATTATAACACTTGTACTGCGTGGGCTATCAAAATCGCTGCAGACATTTCTTGGTATAACTTTAGTGATTTTCTTCAACCAGAAACGACATGTTTGACACTGACATATCATACCTAGTTCAAGATCAATTTCATGTTATTACATTCTGAATAGGTACGCCTCCAAGTAGATTATATTCAATGTTAGTTTCATGAAAAACAAACTCGACTTTAAAAACTCCGCCTAACTCCTTTCTTATATACAGCTTGTCGAGAAAACGCGCTCATTCAACAGTCACGGTTCGGTTGTGAAAATCTTCGATCTTTCAAAGTCAGGCTTCAGTGCGAGCAGGACATCGCTATATAAATCCATAGCGCCGTCCCTCTCGCACACAGTGTGATAACCAAAGTCGTTGCTCGGGCGCATCCGCGCAAGTTTACGACGTCATTAACGTTATCACGCGCACAGCTTAGGACCTAGGACCTAACTTAGGACTTATCGCTTGTCTTTAGGTCCTGGTTTTATTTTGTGCGGTACTGTTTTGTTAAGGGTTAGGTTGTTTCCTGGAAGTTACTTAGTTAAAGTGATAGCTTAAATTTTCTCTTTATAGGTACATACAAAATAGTAGAAATCTTATGTACAAGTTTAGTTTTTGATAGATAAGCTGAAAGATATTGATAAGTCGTTAAAATTTGAAAATAAACCAAAATAGTAGACAGGACTTTAAATATTTAGTACCTGTTTTATTTACGGTACCATTTTCAATGGTGCTTATTTATATTATATTTGAAAAAGCAGAAGGAAATCACAAATTCAAATTAATTCAACTCAAAATCGTAAGGCCATACAAAAACCAAACTAAGTATTTTTTTGTTATACCTTTGACCGCGTCTTTTTTGCCTATAATTTATTTCTGTTATGTACATTTTTTAAGCTATTTCTATTGTCAAAATTATATTTAATAAATACCTACCTATAAAATTCTATTGTCTATGTTACAGCGTTCGTCCACATTTCCTTCTAGAATTCATATTTAAAAAACGCATCAGTTAATTATTCCCCCGCACAACAGATGGCGTGTTAGATTTGAATAACAAAGAACTGACCGCTCGCCGCGTCGGAAAAACGAAAGATTGACACCGAGAGGGCGATGTGCGACGTTCATATCGACATCTTCCATCTCTTTCAACCAGTGTAAGCTTGAACCAGAAAAGGGAGAGCCATATACGTAATGAGGTTTCACTTTTATACTGGTTTGTCTGTGCAAACGCTCGCGTATACTTTTTAATTTGTGGCAACTCATACGATCATGCTATTTAAAAAAATGTCGTATGTTTCATTACATCATAATACACATACGACCTTTTAGCAGTAAATTTAAAACGTGGATGAGCTCATACGTCAAAAAGCATAATGTCATATGTGACCATAATTAAATCAACATTTGAACCCTTTTGGAGTGAATGGTTTGAATTTAAATGGGATCCGCAAGTGTTTAAAGAGTTGATTAGATTTGGAGGATTTTATTACGATTTAAAAAAGGTTTTAAATTTTTTTTGTGTTGTCACGACGCTGCAACCTTTTAAATTGAGCAAATAGTGTAATGGCAAAGAGAATTTAGTATAGAGGCGTATTGTCAAAGTAAATTTTAAAGTCACAGTAAATTTACTGCCATCTTTTGACACAGAATTAAAACTTTTAGAACTCCATTTGACTTTGATCCTTTGTTCTTTCACTGATATGTGTGTCTATTTCAAATTCTCTTTGGTAATGGCAAACATGGGTGATAAATTAGGTACTTAAAGCAATAATGTCTGGGAAACCGACCTTGCTCGGAAAACACATAAAACTCAAAAATGCGCGTTTTCCCGGGAGTGCTCGCTTAAAGGTATAAAACGTATTTTGGAACTGTGATTGTTTTCACACTTTCACTATGTCACGATCTATTGTTACCTGAATTAATATTATCAAGTTATTCAATCGATATACGGAAGCATTGAAGATCAAAAACCACTGAACGACTATCATACTTGATCGCCCTCAGAATCTACGATAACGTCGAAAAGTCACGCCACAGACAATGCCGTTGAAGAGCCGATATCCGTCCAAAGAGCTTGTCAACAAAACCAGGAATCTTTGTATTCTTTTTAGCTTTTATTTAAACGTGATAAGGTCGGGATTCGATTGACTGTTTTATCGTTTATCGTGGTTTTTAAAGTGAGTGTCAAGAGCGCGCTGATCTTCCAGCGCCCTCTATGAGGACGTGATTAAACCGCGAATGTCAAAGTGCAGAGATCGGCCCTTTTGAAAGCAATGGGACAATGGGGGATTAGACTCCAGGTTTTTTTGAAGCTGAGGTCAATAGTCGGTACTTGGGTTCTGGGGTAAAAAAGATCGTACAGTCCCCTGCAATAATATGTTACTCTTCGAAGGCCGCAAAAATATATGACACGCTCTTATCGCTCTACAAATAAGGTCGTGTCAGATATTTATGCGGCCTACGTTGTGTTGCATATTATTGCAGGTAACGTACGTGAGAAGTTAATGTAAATAAAACTGAGGCTCATTGAGGATTGAGGCTCTAACAACCCCAATCAAAATTAGTTTGCGTTGTTTTATCACAGAAAGTGGGTCAAATTTAGCTTCCAAGATTTGACCCACACTAATGCTAGCAGGGCAAGTTATCATAATCGTTTATTGCAATCAGCTAGACTCTAGCGGCCCAGAAAGTTACAGAAAGGTCTTTTAAAATAACAAGCTTTTATAGCTAGAGGGGCTGACTAGCTAGAGGGAGGGAGGGAGACTGACATCAGTAATTTTAGTGGAACCACAGCGCCGTCAGTAGTCTGCATCGATTCCATGGCCAAGGTTCATCCATCGCCCATCACCGCTCGCCGCCGGCGGTGCATTGTTCACATGATTACGACGCCATTGTTCTATTTGTTCTCCAGTTTTTGGATAGTTTGGAGTCTTGGAAGGTTTGCATTTATTTAGTTTGCTTAGAATTGTATTTGGTAAGGAAGTTGAAGTTAAATCAAAGGTTGATTGCATCATGTTGTTAGGTACACTTTCAGGCCCGCCTCTTGATATGCGGGATCCCTTGTCAAATCTAATAAAAGTTTTTTTCCAACCAAACTTATTATCAAACTAATTTACGATTAACATAAATAAAATGTATTCAGACAAATCTAATTCTCATACAGGTTTACCTTTCTTAGAAGAGCTTGTTGGTCTTACCTGATTTAGAATAATCTATAATAAAGTGTGGACACGAAAAAATCTGGTCATGCATATGGTAAATCTTTTAAATGAATGTGGATTTTCAAGCAGCACTTTCAACCAACCGCCAAATCAGAACCAAACTATACCCAAACTGTACGACATCCACCAACATATTGCCAACTGTACTATTGTACATATACGTGGCACAAACATATTGGCAACTATACATGTGGCATTATCCTACTACACCGAACGGGATGGGCACTGTCCGAGTTGGAAACTAACGCAGGGTTGTCGACGCGGGGAAATTAAAAAACGTTGACAGTTGTGACAGTTGCGTATTAGTCTGTAAAGTTTCATCTGGATAATGTTAAACTGGTATTAACTGGGAGTAGTTTCTCTGTACGATTATATTTACAATGCAATACGAGCTCCTATCGCATGTTTAACTAGACATTGCAACAATAGTAAAACTGAATAAAAAATACTTAAAATGTAGTTAATATAGCTATTTGATTTCATTTGAAATCGATCGTCTTTAAGTGTCATATTGCATGTTGTTATTTATTAAAAATGGGTATACCAATACGTTTATCTGTGTTTTACCTTTCAAAAAGCTTAATTAATAATAACCTAAAAAACTCTATTGACACACCCATTTTCCGATAGCACATGTACTAACTCAAAGCACGAAATAAAAAAGGAAAAGTACCTGTCAACCCTACTGGCTGATGGGGTGAAATAAAGCCTGCCTACACGGCGAATGGAGTGAAAAAATTCCAGTTCAAAAAGCCACGCTACACGGTACACGACCGACAAAAAAGCATTGTCTGTGGTTATGTATGTGGCCAGTGTTTTGTCTTTCGAGCGGTCTAGGTTGTCTATTATGTTCAGTTAGAAGCAATGAAAATGAGGACATTTTGTGTAGAATTTCTATTCATATATAGGAAAAATTCCTTTATTGGTACCTAGTAATAACGGTTTGGTTAACCTTTTTGGTTTTGCAAATGATCATTTCATTCAAAGTAGTATATTAGATGTTATCTACGTGTAGGTATCTAGGTATCGGTTACCAAGGATTTAAATCTATTTTCAACAATGCAAATACATAATAGACGTCCTCTTGTTAATCCATCTCAATACTCCCCACACATCACACTAAATGTAAAAAACCGCACAAAATCATACAGTATTAATTTAATAATACGGTAATCGCCTTTTGTTCTGGTTGTAAAACGATATAACACTGATATTTATCAATAGCCATCAGAGGGTGCTCTGAAGCCCGGGGGACCCAACCGACAGCTTTTGAGCTTTTGACGCGTGTCGAAACACGATACTGGCTGAACCCTCATTACCGTTGCCTACTTAATTAAATAATAAAAAAAGAAAAACGTCAACGCGCCGTTTATTTTTTTAATGAAATCAGCGTTCGATTTTTGAAAGCGCCGTGTAGCTAACCGTAGAGTAGCATGCGGGTGCCTTAGGCGTTTTTAGATGCCGTAATTTGCTTTGATGAAGACGTATCTGTTTTTTCGTATATATAAAATGATTAATATGCAATGATTGGTATACAATTTACCGGTTGATTAACGTGCACTTTTATTAATTTACGCAGAGTAAATACCATATTTTTTTTAGAGTTTTAAAAGCTGTTGATCAAAATCTTAAATTTGGGTCGATAATGACAATTCGATAGATCTCTAAAAACAGTTAAGAAAAAATACCTTAGTTCAGTCGGGATACAAATTATACTACCAATATTTTCTTATTTTTTTCATAGGTATAATAATATATTATACCATAACATGCACAGATACAAAACCTGACACTTGAACATCACAAAAACAAAAGCCTGTAATAGGATTGCGACACCGTGAAAAAAAGAAAATGGCGTCGAGGGGTGTCGGCGCGACTCAGCACTTTGCGGAATAAGCCGCGGCGAAAACCCAATTTGACGCTTCGATTAACCCCCATTTGCGATTGATTTTTAGTTGTGAGGTCATTTTTTGTTAAGTGGTTAGTAAATAAAAAACTTTCAATCTAATTAATCTTTCAAAAGGTGTACAATTAGCAAATAGATAAAATTTAATATCGTTATACATAAAGGCTTGTCAAATCTAACAAGACCTTGATAATCGTTTATCCTTATCCGTTAGAGTTAGACCAAGAAAAGTCTGCAGCGATTTTGATAGCCCACGCAGTGCAAGTGTTATTTATACGTCATAATTCATAGAAGTTTGACGCTTAAAATGACATTTGCACTGCCGCAGTGCAATGTGAATGAATTATGACGTATAAATAACACTTGCACTGCGTGGGCTATCAAAATCGCTGCAGACTTTTCTCGGTCTGACTCTACTATTATTTTCACGTTTACGAATGAATGTCGTAATTTGGATTGTAGATTAGTGTGATTCTTAAGCATTATTAGACACTAGTGACCCGCCCGGCTTTGCACGGGTTACACAAAACCATAACAAAACACCTAAACCTTCAAGAATCACTCTATTGATAAGTGAAAACCGCATGAAAATCCGTTCAGTAGTTTTTGAGTTTATCGCGAACATAACACACAAACAGACAGACGCGGCGGGGGACTTTGTTTACTGATGAAAATTTATTTACAAACAAGATATATTATACAGTGGTATTACTAAAAGAAATTAATAACTAGCAAATCTAAAATAGGCCCTTGTGGCATTGTACCAAGGATGCTGGCGGCATTTCCTCGCTGTATCGCAATGCTCATACGTTGTGCGAGGTACCCGCCAGCTCTTCGGTCACCAGTTAAGTCAACCAGACGCTTCGCGATTTCTGCGAACAACTTATACGCGCTGGGACCCCATGGACCTAGAGTTTCAACTCCAAATGATACAAAACTCTCTACCGAGGCTCTTATATTTGTTACGTTTATAAGGTGTAGTGATTTACCTAACTAGTGCACACTGCACACTGCACATCCCTTTGAAGTTCCCGTTATCCACAAACACTGTCCTTTTACCGCTAACAACTCCCAGCTCCCATATAGACCCAAGTCGTGCGCCCGCGCCCATTGTACTCCACTTAATTGTTTTTAATTCCCGTGTGTATTTGTCTTTTAATTACGCCCACGGCTCGCTAATGGCCAGTGAGCAGATCACGAATTTTATTTAATTGTACTGTGATGCTGGACTTTGGATAGGGATCGGGAAACTAAAGTTGGAGGACGGTTCTGTGTTGAGCTAGGTTTGCTGGTGATATTGTTTTGTGACATGGTCGTCCGATCACGGAATTTTAGATTACGCGTATGATTTTTTTATGACGAATCGTGAGTCTTACGTGATAGTCTTAGACGATATAACCAGTCGGAGACGCCTTGTCTGCAATTTTCTGTAGGTACAGCGTCTGCCGATTTTTGCGGGGTAGGGGCACTTCAAATGTATACGTAACGTAAAAATAGCCATGTCAGACAAACGTCAGTCCATACAATGTGTATGACCATTGGCCGCCTATTTTCGATGGAGGGGAACGCCTGTTAATGGCTACTCCGTTTGGTTATATCCTCTAAGGTTATAGTTATAGATCTCCTGTGATAGCGCCATTTAAAAAAAAACAATACAACAAAAATTGCAAATTGCTAGTAACATGGGGGCTATCCATAAATTACGTCATCGTTTTTTGACGATTTTTGACCCCCCCCCCCCCCTAAAATCATCCAATAATCATGCTTCGAATGACCCCGTTTCCTCCTACGACATGCTACCGTCATCCGATGTCCAGACCCCCCCCCCCCTAATTTGAAATGACGTAATTTATGGATAGCCCCATGGTCATATTTATTTTGCCGTAACAGTCGTAGATTTTACAGTTTTGTTCATGGGCCTTATTTGATTTTTTAATGTTATTTCTATTCAGAATCACGAGCTCTTCCGAATAGAAAAAAAGTGCCCCTAGATTTTCATTTCTATTCCGGTCTCTGAATGGAAAGAACGAAAAATATCTATGATTTTTGGGACACTTTCTCCTATCAGGATCGAAAGAACTCGTGATGCTGAAAAGAAATACCATGAAAATTCCCAAATCAGAAAAAATATCTAGGTAAGTACCTACCTAGTGTACTACAACATTAAATATATAAAATGATCCATATACCGACCCGTCCGTGCGTAATACTAACGTGATTTAATACAAGAATGTTACCTTGACCAGACGAGTTCTGTAATTCAGTTTGGCTTGATTACCCATAACACTCTGATAAATGTCATAATATCCATTAATCCTGTAATTTCCCCTCATCCAATAGAATATAGCCATATATCAAAGGATAATGAAGCATTTTCGCATCCGAGCGTACGGAACAAGCCAAGCCGGTGTGTCGCCTCATTTGGTTAATTCGCCTGATCTGCCCGAACACCCGCACTGTCCTAACATCCCCTAAAGGCCCGCACACATACGCCCTTCTTATTTCGGAGATTCAAGATATCCACAATTAACCAGGTACAAAGTTTGCGGGGAATCACGACGGCAACTTTTAAACGCGTTTTAATGAGCCGTTTCGTTCGAAATTTGAACTTTAATTATGGAATTTGGGAAGTTTTTTGGTTTGATAGGTTTTAATTTGTAACGATTTTTGAATGGCAATCGAAAATTTGGAAAAGAGAGTGATGACTGATTGACTCCAGACAACCATGTCACTGGATTTAACGTACAATGTAAAGCAGTTTCTATTTATTTTCCTCTTTAGATATTTAAATGACGTTACGTTCACACAGGGACAATGTATCACTGCATCATAGTTAAATGTCATTTCGTACCTTGTCACAGTGACAATACTCGTATATGGGATCCTTAGCGGTATTCATATTAATAGGGAATATTAGGCAAAACTCTGCGTAGGTGGCACCACTAGCACATACAGTAAACAAACGGTATAGGTTTGTTTGAAGTTCATAAGCGCATTGTAATATGTCTACTTGAATAAACTATTTTTTATCTTTATCTTATCTTATCAAACCTCATTAAAATGATCAATGACACATCATACGTCACTAGGTCAATCACATGGCCTACCGTGAAACACGACAATCGAAAGTTCAGTTTCTGCCTTTCCTTCACTCTTGCTTATTCGATCGATAGAGAGGCAGATAAAGAAATTTCGGTTATCGCGTATTGTCACTGTTCAAATCTGTCACAAAAATCTAATTCCTTGACTGTATATGTATTAAACGGTTATGTCTAAAGATAACCTGTTAAAATATTTACTTACGTCGGCGTCATTCTTAAATTACGTTTACAATTAATTAGGTACTTAAACATTTCACGAAAATAAAAAGAACCCATAAAGTTCAATACTTACCTAAACACAATAAAATAAAAAACACGATAAAATAAAAAAGCCAGAAACATCTAAACACGCGACAAACCGCAGATGAGGGGAGCACCCCTGCACTACGGTCCGCGGTCCGGACCCTCCAGACCGCAATCTAACAAGCGACTTTTGGCTTACCCACTACGCGGGACGCGGGTAGATCCCGGGATAAGTGCGGGGATAGTTTATTCATATATTTATTTAAAATTTATTGCACAAATTTACAAAAAAGAGTACAAATGGCTGAATTAACACCTTAAAGGCATTCTCTACCAGAGAACCATTCTGGATAAATCGAACTTTAAGATACGTCAATTAATAGATCTAGAAACGATATGGATTAGATGTGTCAGTGTCAAACAAAAGTGACGTTTTTGTTTAGTAATGTTTTTTTTTGCTATTTGAACCCTTACTTTGGCATAAAAACATTGAGGTACTGAGTTAAAGCCTCCTTGCTCAATTGTTTCAATGAGTTTGATTAGAAAAAAAAATCCAAAAAGGGGGTAGACTAAAGATACAGGGCAGACAATAATACATATTTAAAAAACTTAAACAAAAAAGATTCTAGGTCTAAAACTCAAATTAAAAATGAGAGGTACCTATATCACTAAAATAAAAATTGAAATGCTCGACTTCATCCCCATGCGGACATTTCATTTGTACTTTTTTAACATTCAACCCCCAGGCAAGGATAATCGTATCAGCACACGTCACTTGCGACACCCCTGACCGCTAATCAATGAGGACCTCAACACTGTCATTATACGAGTTGGTACCCTTTTGAATACGGCGAACTACAACTTAAAACAAAAAAGAAAGAGAAAATACGTACAAAAATGGACTGTACGTAATTTATGGAAAAGTATCCAATCCACAAAAATCTGTAATAGTTATTTGTACAACAAGAGATCAAAGTTTGATATTTCTTCGAGTGCTTATTTTGAGTCCCGTGCAAGCGAAAGATTCTATAATTTAGAATCTTGAGCGTAGTAAGGGATTCAAAAGCGCACGAGACGTAAATAACTTTGATCTCGTGTAGTACACAAAAATTTTCACCCTAAGCAGTGAGAACATACCTAGAGGGACAGAGATAATAGAACCCAAGTATATCGAACTTGTATTAGACCCCGCATGTTGAAATGACATTTGACTATAAAGGTCACTTGAATGTCATTTTGTCTCACTCAGTGAGCAAAATCGCATTTTGCTCACTGAGTGAGACACACTCAGTGAGCAAAATGCGATTTTGCTCTCTGAGTGAGACAAAATGACTCAGTGAGCAAAATCGCATTTTGCTCACTGTTTTTAAGAAGCAAAGTACCCTTGTTCGAGCTGCTGAGGTGAAAATAAAATTTAAACATTCTGTCAAGAAGAAAAGTCACTTCATTCATTTAAAATGACAAATTTTAGAGGTCGGATCCTTTCCGCTAAACTGCGTTCAATTTGAAAAAATATAATGGCTTTTGTTTTGCAGAACTATATGTTTTTATAGATATACAGTAGCCATCAGATATATCAGAGCGGCCAAGATGCTCAAAAATATCTAAACACGCACTCTAACGCCTTGACAATAGAGGCGTGTTCAGATATTTGTGAGCGCCCTGACCGCTCCGATATATCTGATGGCAACTGTACATAGCAACATTAATTTTATAAAGCTTTTACTTTAGCAACTTTCATAAATTCTTGTCTACAAATACATAATTAGCTCACTAGACAAATAATAATTAAATTTTATTAAACTATGCTTGACGGCTTCAACCTAACTCTTAACTAAAATACTCGAGGAAAAAAAACTAACGACTGAATGAAATGTATAACCACAACAAAAATGTACATGACCACCAATCAATGAAAAGTACAAAGCATTATAAATTAATAGCACACTATGAAAAATTATTACTGTCGACTTTCATACAAAATAGGGACAAAAATAAACATGGATTGGACAAAAATATAATTACAATGATAGAAATTGCAAAAAGGGTGACTTTTATATTTGTAATATATAACCACAACAGAAACGTCACAATGATTGTTAGGCGCGTGCCAAAATGACGGGTCTGAGATGAAAATTACATGCTGTCGGTTGTGGGGCTAAAAGGTATGATTATTTGCTGCTGTGCGCTGGGGACCTATATCGTGTTTTTTAAGCTCATGTTGTTGAAAGTCTTGTGGATAATCCACAACCACAAAAATCTTTTCTTATCTAAGCTTTTGTTAGGTATGAAATTATCAAGTCACTTTACAAGAAAGATATATACTTATACCTATCGTAGGAAGATTTGTTAGGTATGATATACTTATACCTATTGCAGGCAGATTGCTTCTTCTTTCCTAAAGAAAACTGCTGACGTAAGACTCAATCTCATACAATTTTTCAATCCGATCTTGACCAGAACGTCGGTCCACCCTGTTGGGATCCTTTTTCTTGCTGCGTCTTCGGATTCGTTGGTGGCCACCTTTAAGAAGTTTTGTACCCCAGCATCGTTTCAGCGATGTACCCTACTACTACTCTTGTCCGGATATGACAAAGTTTCTGATCCTGTACGGATATGATGGTCGTTCTTGTCTACGTGACAGCAGGGGCGTATTTACCATAGGGCCAAGGGGGCCATGGCCCGGGGCGGCAGGCCGCAGGGGGGCGGCGAAGCCGCCCCCTTGCGGCTTTTTCTGGGCACCTTTAATAATCAAACTTAGCTATATTTTTTATTATATTTTAATTGACATTTAAATTAATAAACAAACGAACGCTTCAAACCCCACCAATTGCTAAAAATATCTACCAACAAGTACCTAAATTAAGCAACATTTTCGTTCAAGAAGTATTAGTACGGCGCAGTGCCGGATTTACCACTAGGCTGAGTAGGCTGAAGCCTATGGCGGCAGATTTTAGGGGGCCGCAAATTTGGCTCAAAAAACTATTTTATTAGCTGTTCAGATAGGGTCGACCAGAATTTTGTCGCTCCCCTATTTATTTGTAAAATTTAAATAACAAGCCTTGTCGATTTTGCCGCCCTCTGTCATGTCAAGACCCTTTATATTGAGACAGACAGACGGCCGGACGGACAACAAAGTGATCTTATATGGGTTCCGTTTTTTTCCTTTTAAAGTACGAAACCCTAAAAATGTACCTACTATTTTCTCGAAAAAATTTCGCGCTCGCTACGCTCGCGTTTTCACTTACGTACCTAACATTATTTGTGACCCATCTGACTATATACATACGGGCGGTTCTTGTGTCTTCGTGGTATTGAATCTCACTAAATTGTTCCGATCCCATGCCGAAACTCAGTACAGATAGAGTGCTCTCGATATCAGGTACAAATACAATACTTTTCATGACTTTCCAGCACCACAGAATGAGGGATAATGGTACGGCCTGTGTAATACGCATCCCTACTACGGTCGTCTGCATAGCAATGATTATCAATGACAGCACAGAACCTAGTGCAACGCCAGCGGTAATGTCCACACTATCGGAGCAGCTTCCGTCTACTATACGGCTCATGTGCGTCTACCGGAAAAAAAGCTAGCGATCCATTTGTATAACATAATACGAGTATAGTCCCTCGAGCAGACTCGATGCCAGACCCGACCGAACTCCTTAGCTATATCCAGCCTGACTGCCATGTCTCACCTTGATTCTCAATGGCCAAAACCCAGCAGTACCCACCGGTCACCGATCAGATCAGGCAAATATAAGGAGGTCGCATCGTCATTGAGTGACAAAAACGGCCCATATAAACCTGTATCTAGAATAGTGACATTAGTGACGTCACCTTTCTGCACTCAAAAGAATAAAAAAATACCCACTATCAGCGGAGAGCGCCTGAATAGCTTAGCTCTTCTTAATATAGAAGCTGAGCTGACTAGTGATTGCAATCCGGATTATTCGAAGTTCAAAAATCCGGATTTCGGAGCGTTTGAAAATCCGTTTTAAAATTCGGATTTTGAAAAGAAAAAACCGGTTTTTCGGATTTTTTCCCACCAGTACTAATTTGCTCAAAATTAATGCTAATGCGAAATAAAAAGCGGTGCACATGAAGCGGTAACGCGGGAGAGCTATTGCCAGCCGGGCATTGCGCGTCGCGCACTCGCTCGCACCTGTATGCTTGCCCCGCGTCCGCTTTTTTTATTGGCGTAGCAGCCCAAGTAACAAAATTTGGTACTATAAAAGTCCTGAGAACGTTTTGGAGCGTGCTAATTAGTGTTCATGATTAGCACTATAATGGTGTTGTAAACGTTTACAAAACCCCAGATAGGCCCTAGTTTTATCACTGATTTATTCTATAAACATTACATAAAGGCTCTCACGGTGATAAATCAGCTCTATCTCTATATCTTTAGTACTAAAATAGTGCTGTCTGCAACGTTTATGTCGCAATTTGGAATTATAAAAGTAACCAATGAAACATGTTTATAGTGCTATTTTGCACCGTAAACGATTCCAGTGATCTTTTTTATCATACTTGCGTCGTGGGTGCCTAAAATATTAAATAAGTTCATTCGCCATTGTTTCTTAAAGTGACATTTGTATTTAGGTAATAAAAAGGATGTACTAAAAAGCATTTGTGGACCGTTACTATGCCGGTACATTGTACATTCGAAAATAATTGTATCGATAGAATCATTATGCTGATTTCAAATTTGACAATGCGCTCTCATAATTTTCATGTTTTAATTAAATTAAAATTAATAAAATAAGGACTTGTTCCAACTGTGGCTGCTATAGTACACATAGGCTCCAGCCGTGCCGCTAATGTGCTATTATGGCAGAAAACAGCAGCCATTTTTTAAGTTACGATTTAAGTTATTTAGCAACGTACTAGGTAACTTTTATGGTACTATATAGCACTATAGAAAAACTTTCATGACTTTTAGAGAACTCTTCTAGCCTTATAGCGATGTTAAGAGAGCTTTTAAAAAGCTAAAACGTTACGTAATGGTCGTGCAAAGTCCTTTTATAGTGCAGATTGATCCTCTAATAGTGTTTACGATACTGCTACAATACTAGTACTATAAAAGTTACTTTGACGCATTATTAGTGCAAAATAGGTACATAAAAGCATCAGTAAAGTCGTCTATAGTATTAAATAGTACCATAATCGCTTTTTGCATATCTATTACAGTGCAGCACTTTAAAGATTCTTTTGTATGATCCTATAAGCGTTCTAAGAGCTAAATTATAGTACTTAAAAGGTCTTTAATCTTATAGAAACAAAACGCTTTGTTAAAAACCTTTATAGTACAAGCAGTCACAATGGTTACCATTATAGGCCTACTATATCACTGTTTGGTGATAAAATGCCTTAGTTATAGAACCTTTTGTTACTTGGGAGTGTACGTATGTATTTTGTTTTTATTATTTTTTAAAGATTTTGTTATTGGCGTAGCAGTGTACGCATCTGTTTTTTTATTTTTAATAAAAACAACTTAATTTGATTATTTGTTTCACTTTGCCTTTATGCCACATATTCCTTTCTTAAAATCCGGATTGAATCCGAACTTCGGATTTCGGTCAAACCAAAATCCGAAAATCCGGATTTGAAAAATGTTCACGGATTTGCAATCGCTAGAGCTGACAAACGTTTTAAATTACGACAGCGTTATTGATGATTTTGTCAACCAATTTGTACATAGGAAAACAATGTAAATGCCTATGTGAGTAAATGGTAAATGTTTAGTTTTTTTTTATTTCACACCCCAAAGGTACTTGTTGCAGGTTTTTTTTTTCTTAAATAAAATACTTTATCGTCACTGATGAAGGGGGGCGGCAAATCAAAATGGCCCGGGGCGCCAAATTTGTAAATACGCCTCTGCGTGACAGCGTGATAAAACGGTGTCCGTCACTTTCTATCCCACGGCATTAAAAAGGGACAGTTATGTTATCACGTGGATAAAGATGGATAAAGCCATCCATAATACGCCGCTAACCGAATTTTTAGTCATCATTTTGCATTTATGAGAACCATCTTTTTCCATCAAACTCATATGAAAAGTTAACAAGTGTACCAACTGTAGCTATGTCAACGACCTTTTAAGTTAACATTTACATTGGTTCCCAGTCAAATCGAGGCGCGATTGGAACACAAACATTACCAAGATGGCATCTCGGTGACAAACACCGGGTCCCATTGTGGGTGCTAAATTTGTTTCGCTATTTCGATCTCCTTACAGATTATATTGTAAGGAAGCCATTGTTAACTGTATTGTGATTTAAATTATAGGTTATGTTATCGTCTTCACATTGTTATAGAAGAAATATAGAGGTAGAGATTGGTTTTGAGGCTAATTTCATAACTTGGAGGCCATTGTAAAAAAATCCATAAACCTACTTTTCATAATTCTTAGTTATTTATTCAGGTAATTTCAATATTTAAACTAAATAATAAAATTATCGTTAAACCAATAGGGTTTGTCTCGTTTCTCGAAAGATTTTATTTTCCAGAATATTAATTGGTATAAATAAAAACAGGACGATTAGATAGTATGTACCAAATAAATAAACACACAGTTTTTAAATGTCCACATGTAGGTTAGGTACTTAAGTATTGATCACATTCATAACATTCGGACACCTTAAATTCTAAGACGAAAAGAATTTTCATTCCTGTTAATAACCGTAATTGTCCATCAGTGACTCTTTTTTTCGTGGACATGGCCAAGCCTTAGCATCAAACGCCACAAAGCATAGGCCGTGTTTAAAAAAAAACATTCAGAGATACTCATGTCCGCGTCACTTATAATAAGATACGATCTAACAGACATTCAAAAACAAACTTACTTTTACCGCTAGAAAATCCGATATCGGAAACAAATGTTCTCAAAAGACGCTGCTGCGGCGGCATTCATAACGTTGTACGAACACCTTTGTTACACTAATACCCGCTATTCCATTCTACAAGATTATCCCAATGTTTGCAAAGTAAACATCTGTCGTACAGTCAATCTGTGAGACCAGTTTAATTTCAACCTTAAAGATATGAGACGTAAGGTTGAGATTAAGATATTGGTTGTTGCCTGGTGTACCGCCTACGTTGTGTTTGAGTAACCGCCTCTTTGAGGCATTGACGGATTTTGTATTCAGTTGATCGACTTACTGTAGAATATAAACTATTGATAGTAGAATGTGTCAGTTAGGATGTTATTTATAGCAAATTCGAAATAAAAAAAAACATTGCGCTTAGGTTAGCTCTTAGATAAAATAAAATCTACCAAAAGACCATAGGTACAACAACTACAACTTCATGTATAAGTTAAGTTCCAAACGCAGTCCAAAAATCACATTAAAATTCAAAGGTCATGAGAGGTCAAACAGGTCTTAGTCTTAGTTCAAATCAAATATAAAAATAAACATTCTTTTTTTAATTTTATTTTATTTGTAGCTTGGTAAGATTGCTTGGCAAACCTATAGCCAAGTTCATTATACTATACATATCTTAAAAAATCATAACCCCAAAAAAGCATAAAAACTGTAACCCGCATATAGTTTAATAAGGGATAATTATATATTTTATAAAAGATAGAGCGTGAACGATGAATGAATGAGTGAATGAAACGAATGCGGGCTCGATTTAACTCGCTCGATTATCACCCTTTACTCTAATGAACGATAAATTGAACATTACGTATCGAAAGCAAGCGATTGATGACACTTGAAATCATACAATTTATTATAATTGTAGATGTAGATATAGGAATAGGTATATACCTATACCAACACTGTTGTCTTAATCAGTGGTTTAAGCATTTTAAAACTTATTTGGTCCCATGACCGGTAGTAATGCAAGCGTGCCATATTTTACACCCTTGAAGTCTTATTTTTTTTTCAAATTTGTTAATGTCCCACTGCTGAACTAACGCTTGCTCCTTTTCTGCCTTTTCATTACATAGTAAACCAACTTAAGGCAAAAATGTCGACATTATACGGAGTGAAACGTTATATCGAGTGATGTTATATGGAGTTTACACTTTATTGATAACACCAATGTTACATGTCAAAGATTGAGAGAAAGACTTGAAATATAGAATGGTCAATAAAATCTCTTGGTTTGATGATGGAAATGATCGCCAATTCGGCGCCAAGCTCATTCCTGTTGTTCATTAATGCCGATGGGACATTGATTCAGCAGGGAGCATCATTTGACCCCGCCATCAATACTATTTAAGCCACTAACTGCTTGCTTCGACGAAACTGATTCATTTCGGGGTACACTGTATTACGAATATACGTTGTTAACAGGGCTGCACAGTCAGCAGCAGAAGTTGCTAAGCGGGCGAGATGTTCAAAATGATCTTGACTCGACTTTATTGTTAAGAGAATAGAGCGTGTCAAGGTAATTTTGAACACCTCGCCCGCTTAGCAACTTCTGGTGCTGACTGTACACATATGAACCTTATATGTTTATTTTGTCTTAGTTCATTTCCCTCATTAAAATTCTATATTTACATAATATGCATATACATACATTCCTTTTCCTTTCATTAGAATCGTGTAGAATATCATTTGCATTTTTTGTAAAACTTATCATTTCTTTAGTTTTTCCACTAATAAAAGATTTATATTAGACTTCGGTTCCACTTTTGCCTGTATATTATGCTATTTTGGCCATTACAAGTCAAATATTCCACATTCTTTTTTCCACATAGTTTAGGTTCTTAGAGGTTTTAAATTCCTATAGTCAAAAATGGAATAAATACTAATGTAGTCGTTTTTTCCCTCTTTTATTACTGCAAATACAAATAACTCCTCATTTATCTGTCTGACACATTCTTGAAAACCTCCGTCATCGTCGTTTCATTCATTCAATTCATTCACTCGTTCGTTCAGGGCACCAATCAAAGTTATTACATTGTTAGGCCAGGGTTAACAGGCGATCCTGATCTCTGGTCTGTAGCAAAGCGTATACCTTTTGAATCAGGGGGGATCAGAGAGGTGAGGGGGCTTGGTCAATGGAATTAGTGCTTGTTTAATTGATGTTTTGTAGACAATTTGTTGATCAAATCGTTATGGAATTTAATGAACAATTGTTCACAAGACCACGAGTTTGATCCATCCAGCATGATCCATGCAGATAGAGTTCTAGTCTAGGTATGGTTTCGATTAATGATCTTGAATGGTACTACTCGTGCTTGGAATGTCAGAGAGGAAAATCTACGTTAAGCTATCATGTTAAAAAGCTTAATTTGCAATGGATCTTAAAACAAGCACATGTTTATTCGTTTTATCCATGAATCTGTACCCGATGACGTGCGTTCGCGTTTGCGTATTGGATTTTGAACAGCGCGCCAAGCGGGACGTTTGGGTAACTCATAATCCCATACAAAATTACACTTAACGCAAACGCGTACTTCACTGGGTACAGTGGGTACTTATGTCATAGTGCAAGTTGTTAACACGTTAAACTTTTTTACTTTTACATTCACGAAGGAACTTCCTAATATACAGAGTGGCCAAAAATAAGTGCATTCCCGTTGCCAGGGAGGTTTTGGGATTATACTTATACCCGAAATCGCGAAAAATAATTTACCCTCCCATAGAAAATGGACCAGCCAAAATGTATGAAACAGCCAAATTTTTTTCGCGATTTCGGGGTTGGTCGCATAGTAAAAGTTGCTCAGTAAGTATAATCCCAAAACCTCCCTGGCAACGGGAATGCACTTATTTTTTGGCCATCCTGTATAAATATACTTATCAGTCACCGTTAAATATTAGATAATCTATACCAATGAAACCGTAAGCGGCGGAATGAAGCACGTAATTTTCTCATTAAGCATTGATAAAGACCAACCGGTCGTTTTAATTACTTAAGGCTATTCGAAATTTAAAAATTAGCTTCTTTAAACGTTGGTGTTTTGAAAGATTAAATTAAATATTGCTTGAATTTCGGTATGTTAAATAGAATTATTGGCATTGGTTATTGAATTGTAGGGTTTTAAATGTAAATCTGGGATCGGCGAGATTGAAGCTTGTGGGAAAATTAGTTGATGTTGAAATGATGTAAATACTTATGTGAATATGTAAATAATGTTAAACTTATACATAATCAAGTGGATAAGTCTCTTTGATGTGTATAAATAATTCTACAACGTGTATGTAATTCGAAGATACATTCTCCCCTGTGTTTTTATGAACTTATGATTGATTCAAAATGCATGGGATTTAACACAATAGCCCGCTTTAGCCATATTAAAATGTGCATTGATACTACAAACATATTATTTTTCAAACTGGAAGGGTACGATGATAGATGTCAATTCAATACAATTTTGCGACATTTGACATTTTTAGGTTATAAATTGTATGGAGATGACATCTATCATCGTACCCTTCCAGCTTGAAAAATACTATAAAAGCGAAATTCACTCTCGATTGACGAAAATGTAATTTTTTTTTATATTTACTCTATCTGACATATGTCAACTGTCAAATAAGTGTTTCCACCAATTCTCGATTTCATCTCGCCTTTGCTTCATGGGCAGCATTGAGCTCGATTCAAACTTTAAGATACGTCAATTAATAGATCTAGAAACGATATAGATTAGATGTGTCAGTGTCAAAAGTGACGTTTTTGTTTGAAGAAACGTCACATTTGACACTGACATATCTAATCCATATCGTTTCTAGATCTATTAATTGACGTATCTTAAAGTTCGAATCGGGCCGATTGTCATCTTCCCCCTGACGTCACTGCGCACGGTAGTCCACAAACACCCAACATTTCGACAGATGCGTATAATGAATCTAACCTAGTTCCCCATGAATCTATTAATTGTAATTCATGTGTCCACGCCTTCCAGCGTCTCGGGACATGACGCAACGAGACAATTGCGATCACTTGTACTAATTGTCCGTTAAATGGTCACAGCTGCTTGTAATTGATGGCCACCCGAGTGAGGCGTATGGAAATATTGGGAGTAAAATAAATAAATGGATACAATGATTCTGCTGCTGAGTAATGAACTTGGCTTTGTCTTTATAGATGTTGACTATTGCAAAAAAATCCTTTCTAATATATCATGAAGCTTCATAATAAGGGTCTATATAGAAATTATCAAATTACCATATGGGGACACATTTTCACAGCTCTTAACCAATTAGCGCCTAAAGTGTCATTCTATGGAACTTGCTACCTATGTAAACAAACCGCCACATTGAAATTGTCTCTGAATGATGAATTTACTACTGATTTTGTTTACATAGTTAGCAAGTTCCATAGAATGACACTTTACACCCACTAACTATTTATTTAATGCTAACAGCTCTACCGAGTTACAGTAAAAAATCAAATCTAACACCGTAACCCAGGTGTACCCAAGTACGTACACTGCCTACACTGGGCGCTAATGGGCTAAGTGGTCTTTTAAATTTAAGTACCTAGTTATTAAACAATAATATGTAGAAATTCACAATATTAAGTGCCATTCCATCGTTTTTGTATAAATAATTCCTACTTTTAAAGTTAAAAGCAAATTTTATTATGCTTTGAATAATTTTACGGTTTAGGGTAACATTCCATTTCTGACCACAGCTGCACTACTAGTACGAACGCGTCGGTGTTATTGTCAATTTCCATAGTAAAATGAATGGTAGTGCTGCTGTCGTTGGAAATGGACTGTCACCTTTGACTCACTTGTTTTTAGTCATTCGCACGATATATATAATATGAGTGAGTTAGGGCCAGTTGCACCAACCACATTTGACAGACTGATCAACGTCAGCCGGCGCGCCCCGGCGCTTTTCTATGAAACTTTCCATACATAAAAATTTTGCGAACTCTTTAACGATACGAACAGTTTGGTGCAACCGACCCTTTGTATGTCTCACAACAGTTTAAATTTGGTTTATTAGGCTTGTTACTTTATTTTAAAGTTTTCGTTACTTATTTTTTACTGAATTGAACTAAGACGATATTATCTTGTATGAGTATGATCATTAGGCCACCCGTCGCATACAAAACTCCTTCATCCCAGCAAATGACGGCAAAAAACGCAGTAACGCGCAAAACGAGTTTTTTGCCTTCAGGAAAATTTGACGATTTTGTTTAGATTTAATCAAGATTCTCGTCTAACTTATTATTATATTTATTATAGTTTGGCAAACTAAGTTAGTAAATAATAAGTAACAAAAAAAAATTACACTCATCCCTTTCAAAAGGGTGCTAGCGCAAGTCAAACGGCCCGATCCAAGAGTCCCGAGTCAAAAGTGACATTCCTTCAATCAAAAAAACGTCACTTTTGACACTGACAGATCGGCATCGTACCGCTGTGACTTCTTATCAGCGTTGTTCGAATCGGGACGAAAGACAGTATGATTCTGTCTATGTTTGAAATGAGACAGTCCCTGGCCAAACTATATCTCCCAAATACAAAATATAAGACGTAGACCAATCTAATTATGCCATAATACTAATTATGTCTTGCCAGACGTCTGTACACTGTGTTGTTCGCGTCATTTCTGTTACAATAAAAATATATTAATGTCACCCGCAAATGTAGCCGGCCCCTAATCCGATTAGGGGTGTTCACGGGTTATTATCTGCGGGTTTGGGGTTCCGTACGTCTAAAAAAGGTGTCCCGGTAGACACACTCTTGGTTTTTACTTTTTCTGTCATTACCAGTTATTTGGTATAGTTACCAAAATAAATTAAAGGTATCTTTTAAGAATTCTTTACAATAAAATAATAAAATTAAATACTTAAACTAGACCTAAGTTTAAACCTTCAAGAAAAGTGCGTACTCCCATTATAAAGCCGGCAACGCCCTTGCAACACTAGAGGGGGGGCAGAGGGGGGGGGGGGGGGGGGGTGTCATGGGTGACGTTAATTGCTTAGCATCAGATGGTTTGTCTGCCCGTTTGTCTCCTATATTATAAAACAAGTCGACTGAAATGAAACTAAAGCTCTATGACTCTAAAAAAAGTGTAATTAATTACTACTACTACTACTACTCGTACTACTACTAAAAATTTAATTAACCCTACCTTGACTACGACCGCGTAGAAGTCTTTAAAAATGTTCAACCCCTAAAGCAACTTCTTCTCCTGAGCCTATTTCCCATGTCTCTTGGGGTCGGCCCCCCTAGTCCGTAAACGCCACTCTGGGCATTTCTGTGGTTTTAGATCCGTCATCTTCATGTCTTTGGAAATGATCCCCATCCAGGTAGTCGGTCGGCGTCCTGGGCCATTCTTAGGTTGTTCTATTTCCATGACGGCTCTTGTCATATGCTCTTTGCTTCGCCTCATGACGTGACCGTACCACCGTAAGCGATTTTCTTGAAGGTTGTCAGCAATACATGCAAGTTTAAATGTTCCCCTTAAACCCCTAAAGCATATGTTCTTGAAAAAAATATCAAATAAAAACCCTTTTTCGGCAGAGTTAAGCTCGCGCTTAACCAGTTTTTACTTTGGGGGAAGGATTACATTTGTGTCTTGTAGATTTGTTTCTCAAACTTTTCCCTTTATCGAAATTTTGAGTGATGCAATTCATTCGGATGCATCCAAGTGGAAATTGTCGTTGTTGGTGTTTCATTGAGCAATCCCATTTATATTATAAAGGTTGACAACATGAATTTTAAGTATTGATCAATGAAAGACTTGGCATAAAATATTATTTGACTTCAGGTTTATTGCAAATTGCAATTAACACTAGATTAGTATTTGTCATTAGCACTAAATCACTGTGGCAGGTACTTGTTAGTATGTGAGACTGTGACCAGTAGCTGTTTTGTGAATTGGTATAATGTATAATGGTTTTAATGAGGTTGTTTAATAGGTATCATATGTAACTGTTTATTTATATTATTAGATATAAGCGTACTTAGGTACCGACTTCTATTGAAATAAATGCTTGTCATTTAGCAATTTCTCACACATCACGGTTTAATAATGTAAATAATCCTAAAACTAACTAGTTTTAAGCATAAACTTTAGGTTAATACTTTAGGTTATTATGGAGAATCCTATATTAGATACCTACCAAGATTCGTCTGCCTCGTATTGTATGTAGATATATTTTACCCACCCTTCAAGCAATTTACTGAACGAGCATCATAACTGTTTCTATACCATTTAATTCGTGCATTTGTTTACGGAAGTACATTATAAGAACATTTAAAATGAAATAAAATAGAGTAATGCTCAATTTACATCAAAACAACCGTACTTTTTGTCCTTATGCGATATTTTGGATAAATTATGGGAAAACGGGATTGTCTGGGCAGTCTACGTTTAAAGTAAATGACTAGGTGCTTAACTGCACCCTCAGCAGGCACTTTCAAATGAGTTTCAATGGTAATTCATATGTATAAAGGTGATAAACATGGTGTCTATTATTGGAATACATTGTAACTTTAACCATATACTTAGGTAACTAACTGATGATGATGCTCTCCTGACCGATCTCGGCCACAGCGACTGTGTGCTCTGGAGTAGGCAATGTTTAACTCGTGGTATTAGAGTGTAGCTGATCCACTCTCTGGTGCGCCCTTAGGTGGCTCACGTACCCTATCTTCTTGCTAAATACTCGAGCGCATTTTGGGCACGTCAGCACACCACCTATATAGTTGTAGGAAATTATAATATATAGTTGTGTAACTAACTACATTTAGGTTAAAAATGTTTTTGTACTTTTTCTTTTGCTAAAGTTGACGTTTCTTTTACAGACGCCTGCGGCCTGTCGGACGTGTCCCACATAGAGAGTTTACAAGAAAAGTCCCAGTGCGCCCTCGAAGAGTACTGCAGAAGTCAATATCCCAACCAGCCCACAAGGTTCGGGAAACTGTTACTCCGACTACCCTCGCTCCGAACCGTCAGCTCCCAAGTCATTGAGCAACTGTTCTTCGTGAGGCTCGTAGGGAAGACGCCCATAGAAACGTTGATCCGGGACATGCTGCTTTCCGGTAGCTCGTTCTCGTGGCCTTACATGGCGACCATGTGACACACGATGTGGAGACAGCTGGCGGCCGCCTGATCCTCGCCGTACGGCTTCCCGCCGTACTTGCCCAGCCAGCGGTTCGACCCGTTCCAACGATTCCAACGAGAAGTCCCCCAAGAAGACGCCGTCACCAGCTCCAGCGAGTTCCAAGAAGCCAGCGAAGAATACTTCGGATCCAGGAGCAGGGACAGCGAGCGAACTGAATGCCCAACCTTCGATCCCATATCAGCTTTTTACGCCCCGAAAACGACTGAGAGCCAGGAGTTTGAAACGCAAAGTGACACTCAGAAGAACGCTCAAAAGACTTCCATGATGATCGACAACCTACTAAACCTACGGTCCGAACCGTGCGACTTGAAATGAACATTTAGTGGTCTAATAGTTCAAGTTTTTTTGTTCCTCTGTAAAAATACTTAGGCTTATATTTAATTGTACATAAAATGTTTTATTGTAATATAGTTATGATAAGGTGCGAAAGGCATAGAAGTTTTCTACGATGTTTGTGATAGGTCGGAGGAATCCTGTTTATTATCCATTACGTGGAATGGTCCTTGTATATATGTATGTGGCTTTCCAGTACAAAAGGGTTCTAATCCTTCAAGTTCAATAAGGACGTTTGCATCTGAAATTCCAACACAAATTCTGATAGAAACGTCCTTATTGCAGATGAAGCATAAGGACCCTTCTCTAACGGAAAGCCACATATTATGCGAGCGCCTTAAAAGAGTCAATGGATAGGGAATATTATTTATATTTTCTTCTGTAAAGCCAATGAGGTTTTTATATCAAATCGATTTATATAATAAAGGCAATAAGATTACATCGGTCGTGCAATGTTGGTGTGTATGTAGTAATAGTGTAGATACTTAGTCAACGACATAGTTTTTGGATATTTTTTATTTCACAGTGGTGCTCTTTGGTATTTATTAATTCAGAATAAATATGAGATTTGTATGGCACTACCAAAATTACTTGGACCTCTATACCATACCAACCAATGATTTCTGTGAGAATTGTCTCATAGAAATCATTGGTTATATAATTAAAGTTGTAGAGTTAGGGCTCATTTAGACGATGCGAGAACTCGCATGCTATTTGCATTACATTGCGGTTTTTGATCGGTCGGTTGAGTTGGTCGTAACCAACACTCCGCAATGTAACTAAAATCGCATGCGAGTTCGCGCGCCGCCTAAATCAGCCCTTAAGCCCTATTTAGACAATGCGAGAACTCGCATGCGAGTTTCATTACATTGCGGTTTTTGACCGGTCGGTTAAACTGGACGTAACCAACAGTCCGAAATGTAACTAAAATCGCGCGCCGTCTAAATCAGCCCAGACCAAGAAAAGTCTGCAGAGGTTTTGGCAGCACACGCAGTGCCAGTGTTATTTATACGTCATAATTTCATAGAAGTTTGACGTTTAAAATAACACCTGCACTGCGTGGGCTGTCAAAACCTCTTCAGACTTTTCTTAGTTTAACTCTATCAATGTAAGAATGTAAAAAAAAAGAGATTGATGAAGTAAAAGTAAAATAGCACGGGAAATTTATAAGTATTTTGGTAGAGCCTAAAGCAAAACTTTGGTTTAATAAGTTTTGGCGTTATTTTTTAAACTGTAAATATTTATATTTGGTGTCTACTTAAATAATTCCGTAAAAGCATTTATTGTACACCTATCGTTCCTTAACATTTTTAGAGTTTTACATTTTATATTATTGAAAAAGTAGCTTTCATAGAAAGATTTTTTATTATGTAAACACTGCAGTTTATTTTCTACTTCTTAAAAGATTTCTTAGTGAGAAATGAGTTATATTTGTTTTAGAGGATTTATACCTAAATAAAATCATAAGGGTGCAAGAGTACAGAATTAATAACTTATATACCGGGTGTTTCGTGTAATACGAGCAAATAATTAAAACATAGTATATTGTATTCCTCAAACGATATAACTTTTGATTAACAACTTTTAATAATTACGAAATCTTTAGATTTTCTCTTTTTCATACAAATTAAAAATTATTTTTGTTAATGTACGCTGTAATCAATATCTTTGACGTTGCTTGTCACGCTCTAAACATAACAAAATTTGCAATACATTGCGTCTTGGAATAAAATTTAAAGTGTAATAAAAATCAAAACATAATTTATTTTTAAAAGTAGCTGAACTAATGTTGGTCAGTTTGAGGAGTACAGCCAGGCGTGGCTTACTCCGCGATTTCGTCGCTTTGCTACAGGTAGCTAAAAGTACATCCGTTCGGCCCCAATTTTGGGGTTTGCCATAAGCCGCGCGTGGCGCTGTCGCCACCTAGCGGCCATATCTGTGCTGATCGTAACAGACGCGTTTTGTTAGAGAGTGAGTCTTCTGTGCCTAGTACTATTATTTATTCTGTGGTACAGCATATAGTTTAAATTATTGCTCCTATTATAGGGAACACCCTGTATTAAACAAAGTAAATTACGCGAATTGGCCTAGATTTTAAATGCGTTTCTGAATTAGTACTATTCAGTACTAAGTTACAAGCCAACCATAAAGATTAACATCACATACCTCCTTATTCATAAAACTTTACGGGCCTGATTTAGTTAAATTATGTTTTATCCCTTTCTTACAAATACATAAGTTAATATGACGGATAAATCGGATAAATCGATAAGGACAAACGATTAATAGCTAATTGAGGTTTTTTAGCACGTTTATGAATAAGGGCACTTGTGCTGTAATATTTTCACCCTTATGATTCAATCAGTCAGCTGTGTTACAAGGTTTTTTAATATGCACAATTCTTGATTTCAATCTCCATTTTGATCTACCGTAAATTAAAGAAACATTATTAAAATTGTTTTCATACTTACTGTTGTTTATATGAGATAATGCTTCGTACTTTCTCAATCTAATAGGTTTTATTTAGAATGATTGTTTCAACATACTTTGATTTTATTGCATTTTTATTAAAGCATTTAATAATCTTTCAAAAAATTCAATGTCACAACCTAAGTGTTAGTAGAGTTAGACCAAGAAAAATCTGCAGCGATTTTGATAACCCACGCACTCGCAGTGCCAGTGTTATTAAACGTCATAATTTCATAGAACGTTTAAAATAACACTTGCGCTGCGTGAGCTATCAAAATCTCTGCAGACTTTTCTTGGTCTAACTCTAATTATTTGGGGGGCGAGTAACTTGCAGTGTTCTACTGGCCTAATGTTAACATCGCTTAAAGCGGCTTAATTTTTATGAAAATATTTATTTTATATGAGAAAACAGTCCTTCTAAATAAAACTCCAACTAATGTCGTAATGACATGTCTCCTGCCAAATCTGTAATACAGATAAACCAATTTTAAAGTGCGCGTCCCTAAAGGGGCCCACTGATTAACAGTCCGCCGGACGATATCGGCCTGTCAGTTGTTCGGAGCTGTCAATTTTTTGTTCTAACTGACAGGCCGATATCGTCCGGCGGCCTGTTAGCCAGTGGCCGGCTTAAATCTAAAGACTCTTACTAACGTAACGCACACAATCATGGCAATAGTGCATACCTATAGATATAATGCATAATTGTTTTTCATCGATTTGTCATGCTACTTCAGTCAACCTCAGTACTTTTTGTACCGAGACTGACTGAAATAGCATGACACGTTCGTATGTTGCCGTGAAAATACGATGGAAAACAATTATGCACTACATCCGTACTTTTATTTCGTTTGTGTGCGTTGCGTCAGTAAGACTAGTGCTATGAAGGGTTGCGTATTTTAATACTAGTTTATCTCTAAATGTAAAAAGCAATGTAGGTATTTATTCGCAATAATGTACAGTGAAGGTGTAACATAGGTCGGTGTGTATGAGACTGTATGAATTGTATGATGTCTGGAGTAATGTTGAGGAATAAAAAAATGTCTCTCTGGATTTCGATATATTTGTTTCATTAACCCTATATTCAATATAATATAAAAATATAGATTTCACATTTTAAAGATTTTTTCTACTATTTCTATGATGTTAAAACCTACATTCCACAATATAACATTTCACAAAAATAGAAGTTATGTCACTAGCTAATATTAAAACATTCAGAATTTACCTTCTGATAGTCACTTTAATTGCAACCAACCTACGCTGTAAAGGGAAAATCACAACGGTACCTAATAGCTTAAAAGCGAAGAATATGCGAATCATATTTAATGAGACTATGCTACAAGGCAAACTTACTAAAACAGCTGATATAGGTACTACTTATATTTACCCATTTGAATTAATAGTCCCATTATAGTAAGGTAGAAAAAATAGTTAGGGTAAGTATTTACAGATACCATAAGATCGGCCAAGGGGTCAAAATTATCTGATTTTGAACCTTAACATCTCGATAATCAAGGCTTTTTTTTTTCAGATGTTTATAAACACCTTGGTTACTACGATATATCTGCTGGCGACTGTACCTAGGGATATAAGAACGAAAACGGTTAAAAATAATGCAAATAAAAAATAAAAAACATAAAAATTTCCCAAATAGTATGTATGACATCTCATAACCCCCTCATATCTCCCCAATCAGAACATATGATTACCACATAGGAAATTCCCATGCACAGAGCCGTGGCGTGAGCGGCCGCAGCACGCGAGCCCGCGGACACGTGGGAAGACTAATTACTGTTATCGTAATTATCTGTTGACGGATACTTTGTTTGGTGGGGTAGTACCTGTTATAAAAGGTGTCCCAAAAATAACGCAAGATTTGAATTTAATGGAAAACAATTAGGGTTATGTGTGGAATAACACGTCGGGCAAATGGCCTTCACGCACAGACAAGACATCCTCCAGACTGAGCATAGTAGCTCTACCCCCTCTGCCACAAATACGGTAGTTTTACTCCATTTTCGAGTCAAAAGTGTCTTTGTGTGACGTGCGTGTCTTTTAACGGACCCATCACGGCACGGGACCTCGCTCACCTCGTCCCCCGCACCCCCGTATTTTTGGCAGCATCGGTTTCATGAAATAATTGCTCTAAACTCCGTCTAGGGGATTCCTAGTCTATGCCTTCACGGCTTTGCTGGCACATACACACTCTTTTATAAAAATTTCCGTGACCATTTTACATAAATTCGGCCGAGGCAATATTGGAATTTCAACGGCTTGTTTTTGGACGACCAGTGGAATGACCATCATGAATTGATCCACTCTCCCTGAATTTTGCAATCACTCTTCTCACAGTTGACTTTTGAGATATCGTTCAATAATGAAATCGCGTTGTTATTTCGTATAACCCGCCATTTTTACAAACCCTAAACGTTCAGCTGTCTAATACTTTTTTTATGGGGTTACCAGCACTAAAATGCAAAAACGTCGGCAAATTCAAATCTTGCGTTCCTTTTGGGACATCCTTTAGGTACTTACTTTACACTTCGTGGGTAGAATCAAAAGTCGTTTTAGGGCATTTGACAACCAAAGATGTCAACTGACGCGCGCGGCTACAGCCCAATATCAACATTATCAATCTTCGTTCATTCCTACAAGGTTTACAAAAATGCACGCACGTGGCTTTCAAAGGGTTACCTAATAATAGTAAAAGAGGAATAGTCTAAGAAAACCGGGCAAGTGCGAGTCGGACTCGCGCACGAAGGGTTCCGTACCATAATGCAAAAAAAAATAAAATAAAAAAAAAGCAAAAAAAAAACGGTCACCCATCCAAGTACTGACCACTCCCGACGTTGCTTAACTTTGGTCAAAAATCACGTTTGTTGTATCGGAGCCCCATTTAAATCTTTATTTTATTCTGTTTTTAGTATTTGTTGTTATAGCGGCAACAGAAATACATCATCTGTGAAAATTTCAACTGTCTATCACGGTTCGTGAGATACAGCCTGGTGACAGACGGACGGACGGACGGACGGACGGACAGCGGAGTCTTAGTAATAGGGTCCCGTTTTACCCTTTGGGTACGGAACCCTAAAAACGTGTCTCGAATTTGGCAGCTGTATAATTATAGATAATTATGGCTGACGGTAGTTGACGTTTAATAATTCAGTGAACACAAAACATATGGCGTCGTATAGCGCTATCTAGTTGGACTCATGGTATAATAATATACTCCGCCTGGTACTCCATTCCCGTCTTTTCTAGGTCACCTAACTGACACAAGCCTACGTCATCATGCGACAGCGCTATATGATATATTTTACATAATCCCACTCTTGACTTATTCTCACAAACAGAACCGAAATTCCTAGCCACGGCAGCCCGCTATCTAGAGTCAATATCTACGCCCACAACTATTAATATTAAGTAGGTAAATTTAGTGATAAGTCTATTATAATTAGTTTTAAGTACATATGTTTGTAACCCATAACTTGCATGTTTGGTTTAACTGTCAATGTAAAGTTGGTTAAATAAATAAAAAATAAATAAAATAAATAAAGATAATATGCGATAGCGCTATATATAGCGGCCATGTTATTGTGACGTAGGCCTGTGTCACTCTGGGAATAGAAGACCATGTTTTATTAGACCATGGTTGGACTCTTTAATTCGGGGGTAAGATTAATTCTTAGTCTAAACCTCCCATAACATTTTAGGCCGTCAGCGCACTTACAACCCCTTTGGTGTTGCGGGTATCCATGGGCGACGGTAATCGCTTACCATTAGGCGATTCGTGTCCTCATTTGCCTTCTATATCATAAAAAAATTACAATAACTCTGTTGTACAGTCGTTATCAGATATATCGGAGCGTTCTAGATAGTCAAAAATATATGAATATGTAGGTACTTACTTTAACATTTTGATAATAGAGGCTAGATAATTTCACTGAAGATGGTAAGTAGAGATGCGCAAAACGCTTCACTGAGTTGAAAAGATTGATTCATATCTTTCGCTCGAGGTGATATATATCACTCATTTCGCTCACCTCGCTCAGTGGATCTGTAGACTATATTGTTCAAGAGTGAGTAGAGGGAAATGTCAATCAATACACACACACATATAGCCATAAGTGCGACCAATCACGCGATACGATCCCGCCATGTTTTCCCGACACCCTCCGAATTCTTCCGAACCGCTCCGAAACTTATTCGCATCGTCTCAGTCGCTCCTCGCTCGTCACACTCGGTCGGCTTATTCGAATCATGAGTGAGAAAGAGCGCGCAAGGAACTCTGAGATAGATGAGCGACTGAGCGAGTTAAATCATCAGTGAGTTGAAGAGTGAGCGAGTTCAATCAAAAGATATAGTTCATTTAAATCACTCATTCGTGAACGACACATGTCTAATGGTAAGTTCCAACAACATTCAAATGTCACTTCCGTCACCATCTTCTGTCAAACAGGTACAGTAAAAGCACTGCAGTAATTAGGTGGTAATGACATAGGAAACACCTGTTAGGGTTGTCACCTGTTAGGGACGCCGTGACTGTGATTGTTTCCCACGGCTCACCGCGACACCCCTGACATGTTAGCGAGTAAAGTCAAGGTCAAATGTAGATATGCAAGTATATGGAATATGTGAAACTAACTAAAAACTGAAAATTAACTATTTTGGCTCAGCGATCCAAAGAGAATCTTGGCCTCCGAAACGAGAGCGCCACCTGTCCCGATCCTGCGCAACTTCCTGCCAATCACTGACGCAAAGCTGAAGCAGATCCGCCGTCACACTGTCTTCCCAGCGATACCAGGGCCGACCCACCAGACGGCTAGAGTCGCAACTCTGCAGCGGATTTGATAGCCCACGCAGTGTAAGTGTTATTTATACGTCATAATTTCATAGAAGTCGCTGCAGACTTTTCACGGTCCGACTCTACCAGTCGGTCGTCCTCAGAAATATGTGAATATGGCTTTTTATTCTTCACACGCCTAATTCTTCTAAGCCTTTCTCTGGCCCTCAGCTTTTCCTTTTTTTAATCCGCTTCACCATAATGTGAAAGGAGGAGGTACTTACTCAATTTGGTTAATTTTTTTGGCTCTAGAAGTTAAACTCAAAAACTACTAATAAAACGTCAGAATATTGATCAGCAAAAAATATCACGTAAGTATCGATATTGATATCACCTAATTATTTTTTTATTACAAAGTTAACTATTATGAAAACTTAACCTTCATCGAAGATACTAAAACGCGTCAAAGAACTCATTCCTATATTTATAGTACGTACATAATTATCTACTAAACCGATTAAAGTCATGAAATAATTAATATTTTACTCATATAATTATACCTTTAAGCATACTTCCGAACTAATTAAAGTAATTAATAGCCATAGACGTTTCACTTCACTTAATGACAATTTGATAACGCCCGCAGGTGCTTCCGATCACAAGTACTAGGGGTGTCGCGCGCAGGAATGTCGCCGTGATTGCTTCCCACGCCAAATTAGCGTGACGGGCAACCCTGTCGAAAGGGGTTTGTCATGTGGGTAAAATACAAGTCATATGCAGTAAGTAGGTATTGTTAAAATTATAGATTTCCGTCATTTTTTGAAATAAAGAAAACAATATTGCTAAAATTGTGATTGCCTTATCAGATGGTTTTTTTACGATATTGTTTTCATAGTTACAAACTACTCTAATAATTGGCCTTTATCATATGTGTCAGATGTTTTAAGCAGCATCCCGGTTACGTGGACTACGTTTGTATGCAGAAGCGGTCACGTCACTTCGTCCTCTTTCATCTTAATAGAATTACTTCGCAATAGGCATCTATTTGACGAATAAAAAAGGTAATAGACCACGTCTTGCATTTCCACCAGGGATGTTGCGAATATTCGCATCCGCATCCGCATCCGCGGAACATCCGCATTATTTTCAACATCCGCATCTGCAACCGCATGCGCATAAAATCAATGCGGAGCATCCGCATGATGCGGATGTCGAACAATTCGATAATAGGAACGTATTAGCGGCGGCGCCGGCGGCGTAAGTGCTAGGTAATTTCGTCATTATGGGTCAAACAGATCACTGTGTTATGTCTTTTCTGTAGACATACACAAGAGTTAAGGGCTATAAAGGTTAATTTTCTTATTTAACCCTTATCCACGTGAAAAGGTCCTCCTTTTATTTAAAGAACTATGATAAAATCAGTACTTATATGCTCACAAGCTGTTAACTATTGCCCACAGGAGAGAAAACTGGTGTGTTATCGCGAACAGTACATTTTTCTCTCCTGTGGGCAATAGCTAACAGCTTGTGGGCATGTAAGCAATGATTTTATCATAGTTCTCTAAATAAAAGGAGGACCTTTTCACGTGGATAAGGGTTAAAAAAGAAAATTAACCTTTACAGCCCTTAACTCTTGTGTATGTCTACAGGAAAGACATAACACAGTGATCTGTTTGACCCTTATATATAACGAAATCGTCTAGATCCCGAAAATTCGGCCAAGTTACTGTTTATTAAATAAAACGCACCTATATTCTTGCTCAAATACTAAACGTTTCGTTTTTTTAAATAAAAAATGCTATAAATGTAATATTTGACGTTTTTTAAGTACCAAATCTTGACATCCGCATCGGCGGATGTGAGGCTTTAAATATCCGCATCCGCATCCGCGGATGTCAAAAAATCTGCATCCGCAACACCCCTGATTTCTACCACACTCCAGTAACCAGCAGTGTGAGCAGGTCAAGTGGGAGTCGCCAACCGTCCGTCACGCTACTGCATCTTTTGTGCGCACAATTAGCCAGTGGTTTAACGGTCGCACTGATTTATTTTAAAAATGGAACGTTATTTTTTGACGTGATTGAGTTGGTGGCGCTGTTTTAACCGTTTTTACCCGATATTGAAGGATGGGTAATAAAAAGCGCTGGTAGTCTAGCGGTAAGAGCGTGCGACTTGCAATCTGGAGGTCGCGGGTTCAAACCCCGGCTCGTACCAATGAGTTTTTCGGAACTTATGTACGAAATATCATTTGATATTTACCAGTCGCTTTTCGATGAAGGAAAACATCGTGAGGAAACCGGACTAATCCCAATAAGGCCTAGTTTACCCTCTGGGTTGGAAGGTCAGATGGCAGTCGCTTTCGTAAAAACTAGTGCCTATGCCAATTCTTGGGATTAGTTGTCAAGCGGACCGCTGGCTCCCATGAGCTGTGGCAAAATGCCGGAACAACGCGAGGAAGAAGAAGAAGATTGAAGGATGGGTAACGTTTTTCGGGTCTACCTATGTCCATTTTTTTGACATGCAGTGCTGCTCAAACCGGCGGAATTTGACGTGAGAGTTGTATCTCATACTCATACTCATACTCATTTATTTATAATATAATTACATATTACACGTCAAAAATGGAAATTAAATTAGATAAATTAAGTTACAATTATTGTTATTATGTTATTATTATCATTGGAAGAGTGACATTTATGGATAATATTTTGTGTATTTGAATACAGTAGATACTTACCTGGGCCCTATTTCACCAACGTGACAGGTCCGACAATTGTCGACATCACTGTTACTGACGTCACAGGCCTCCATAGGCTACGGTAACCGCTTACCATCATAGTCATAGTCATTTATATGATAAAACCGGTTTACATGTCAAAGATGATAATTTTGCGAAGCTAATGACAATTGTCACAAGAAATACGAAAATTGTCACGAAATTCCGACACAGAACTCATTTCCTGTCAAGAATTACTGAAAGTTCTTTGAAATCTTGTGACAATTGTCATCATTGTCATCATAAACATCGCAAGAGAAATAGGTACCTGTTTTTTGCCAATATAATAAAGTTTTTTTAAATAATACAATGATGGTGACAAACAGGATTACGGCCCGCCCGATGGTAAGCGATAACCGTAGCCCATGGATGCCTGTGACGTCATCAACTATGAGACTTGTCGAATTGTCGCACCTGTCACGTTGGTGAAATAGGGGCCAGATATAGATACTTACACTAAATATAGGCGGTTTTTGTTGTGTACTAACCCCCTTATACATAAACGCGCTACAAGCGTCAATTAGCTAATAATCGTTTGTCTTTATCTGTCATTTTGACTTATGTATTTGTAAGAAAGGGATAAAACATAATTTAACTAAATCAGGCCCGTAAAGTTTTATGAAGGGGGTTAGGCGTCAGCAATCTTTTTGGCACATGATCCACGGTCAGGTCACCGTTTCCTTTTGGTTTGCTTAAAATTTGATTCTTTTTAAGGGTCGGCTTGGCAGGACCAATGACCAGTAGTTTGGAGACCCCTATCAAAGCCCATATATTTAGTTTAGAACTTGGGCTATATTTTGTTTTTTAAAGTAATTTAAATCCCATCAAAAACACAAATATGTAATGAGAGCCAAGTTCAATATTAAGACTATTCGCCGGAAAAAGAATTGAGATCTACATATATGGGTGCCAAGTTCTAGTTTGCTTGGGGTGTAATTAAAGTTCAGGATTTGACTTTCCTAGTTTTTACGTACACGCTATATTATTTCTCCTATGTTTCTTTTCTAAAATTTAGATTTTTGGTATAAAAAGAATTGGTACACTCTTGGTAGCTACAGCTACAACTTAATTGTTACGCCACTATTAGATATTGAGGTATGTTACGTTGGCCTTTTCGATGGGTAAGGTTATACGCGTAAGATTTAAATACCGTTAATAATTTAAATTACATCAACAAGGCCCTTTACCTCAAAGTGTACGTAACAAATTGATGTATTTAGTTAGTTTTCATCGATTGATGAAGATCTTTTTAATTTCACTTTTAAAGTACCTATTTTTTTGTACATTTCCGTTGATTTTCAAATAGTTCTACTTCTATTATAATATATGATCGATCATTTTTTGAGTAACAAGAAATTAAGTTAAAGAGACCATGAAGTATTTCTACATTATTAAAGCCATTGATAGCCAGTTTTATCTCGTACGAGCAGCAATTCCTCCAGCAAATGAGTTAATATTATTTTTTTCGATACAAAACAAGAAAATGGTACGAAGTGTTTAGGTAAGAATAACTTTAATGAATCATTTTACTAATTGTTCCACACACCCACATGAAAACTCGCTGTATATACCGCCTTATCACAATTACCTACACACTTATCTAAACCACCATTGGTATACATCCTCATGCCATCTTTTTCAGTTTCAGCGGGGGCGGGGCAAAGGTCGTCCAATGAGGTCACAGGTCGCGACCCTCGACCCCGCGCTGTGCGATTGATTTGTACTTATGTGCGGAGGTGCGCTGTGCCGAAGGTTTGACGCCCCTGCGTTGGATAGGCTGAGAAGGCTTCAATATGTGTTCGATATGTGTGTTCTATAGCATAGCGAGCAATAGCAGGGGTGCGAAACTCCTGGCTTCGGCCAAACTCGGCTCCGCTCGGCTCAGCATTGCTCCGAGCAATTATTAGGGTTGACACAACTTGACGTCCCTTTGTGTCACTACCACAGATAAGATAATGGCTTGAATTTTGACAACGATGATGCGGTGTGCTTAAGGTTTGACGCCTCTGCGTTGGATAGGCTGAGAGGAAAGCTTCAATATGTGTTCGAGTTATACTATAGCGTAGCGAGCAATAGACAACGTCGGCTTAGTACCGAAGTTTAAAGGATATTACGGTAAACAAGATGTGTTAAGTATGTAGATACTTACATAGATATATTTTGTCGGTACTCCAAGAGTTTACGAAGGAAATAAAGATAAAACAAATTAAGATGGACGGATGGATTTATAGGACGTTCGAGTTATATTTATGTATAGCTACACAAATAACACAATGTATTTTTACACCACACCAGCTCCTCAAGGTTCCCTTTATTCTTCAATAACTGATGATAAAGTCGCATTTTGTCCACAAGGGTGGCAAAGAGCTCAGAATTGAATGGTGTGCGAAAAAGTAGGTACTATTATTATACAGGTTGGCCCATTTAGATCGGTCAGTATGGAATAATCTCAAACTATAAGACATACGACGATCTCTTCTTAGGAACCATGTCATCAATTTTAGTAAGTAGAAAACTGCATTCATACATTAAAAAAAAATGTTTTCCCATTCTGGCCGATCTAAATGGGACCCCGTATTTTGGACTGGACTATATCCAAGCTCTCATAAAAGAAGGTTTATTCCCAGCTGTGGATCGCATTACATACAGGTAATGATGATGATGATGATGATACAGAATAAATGGCAGTGGCACTTGATATTGTCGCTGTCACTACGTCACGCCGTGTCGCGTTCGCATCAACTACAAAAATTCCTTAATAGCCACTTCACTAACTCACTTAGTAATCGTGAGTAAAAAATCATTATTCATACGTTCGATCCATCCATACATTACCCTATCAAAGGCAACACTTTGAACGCAACTCAATGCCATGAAAGCCTTCGTACACTTGTTAGTTTTCCGCTACCACATCTTCCAATTTCTTCTACACTTTGAACACGCCACCTATCCATTGCGCGCTTGAAAATGCTAGTTTAGTTAAAGTTAGGTGTGGAAGGGGTAATGGATGGGGTGTGAATGGGTTTGGTGGTGTGAGGTTGTGTTGAATGGTGTGCTGTGACGTGGGATTGTCAATCACAATCAGGCCCGACCACCCGCGCGATTAGGCACGGGTTAAGGCTTCAGAGATGGTTGGAGTGGATTTAGATATACATAAATAAGATTATTTTAGAAATTATAGCTGATCAAGCAAATCTTGTCAGTAAAAAAAGGCGCGAAATTCAAATTTTCTATGGGACGATATCCCTTCGCGCCTACATTTTTCAAATTTGCCGTTTTTTTCTACTTTCTACAAGATCTGCTTGAACAAGTATATGTCTAGATTTTTCTATTTGTCAGCCCTGTCGCTTGGGATCAAGATTAAAGTCGGTTAATGCATTAAATTTGCTTAGTCATCATTTTGTCTTCGATCACCGCTAGTTATTTGAAATAAAACTCTATCCTTCACTGCAGCGTCCGTTGAATCGGTGGTCGACAAAAACGCTTATAGGTTAGAGGTAAGTACTTATACCTAAGTGTTTTGGATTACACTATCGAGATAACATTTCAAACGTTCAAACAGTTTATATATTATTTTATTATGCCAGGTTGTACCTCATTATTTAGCTTTCTTTGTTGCAACGGACCGAAAGTTACAGTTACAAGTTGTATTGGCTACCTAGTTACGTTAAAAATGTAATTTAATTTTTATACACATAGAAAAAAAAACTGTGTCCCTAAATATCTATTCTTAATAACCTTCTAATTAATTGTTGAATTTAATTGAAATAGACATGGAAACTATTAACTTCTAAGCTGCCTTTTCACTCAGCCGGAGACGAGCTGAGATGAGAATTCTTAATAATAATTTATTTAAATTTATTTATTAAGTACTTAAGTTCAATTATATTTTGAATTACTAAATGAGTTTTGATTATTATTTTTCAGTGCACCGTCTCCACAGCACCACTGTCCAATTTCAACAATCGCCTAGGTGTACAAGCAGCGCCGTTTACCAGATATCCGTCCGTCCGTCCGTCCGTCTTATCTACATCTCACACATAACTCACTACGAACAGTTATTTCTAACTTTTGTTTCTCGTCACGTTTGGTTAAAGTGATGTGAGAATTGTTATCAATTAAATCACTACACATTATAACACAAAGTTCCCAGCCGCGTCTGTTTGTGTGTATGTATGTTCACGAAAAACTCGAAAACTACTGAACGGATTATCATGCGGTTTTCACTTTTCACCTATCAATAGAGTGATTCTTGAAAAAGGTCTAGGTGTAATGTTAAGGGTTTATGTAACCCGTGCGAAGCCGGGGCGGGTCGCTAGTCAAAATATAAGTATATTTGGCTAAGAGCGATTTCCATTTTTTTTTAGTTTAGAGCCTGTTTACACATTGATTAGTAGGTACTTATTGCGAGTACATAAGTACATTAATTACCTGCTTGCTACTTGCGTTTAGTTGCCACTGTGTGAACTCGGACCGCAATAATGCCGGGGCCACACCAACGAGAAATTCCGTATTGACCTTAGAGGATATAACCAAACGGAGACGCCTCGTCTGTAAATTTCGGTACAAAACAGTCTGCCGATTTTTGTGGGGGAGGGGCACGTCAAATGTATATGTAACGTAAAAATAGCCATGTCAGATAAACGTAAGTTCATACAATGTGTTTTGTAGTAGTTTTCGAGTTTATCGCGAACGTATACATATACACACAAGCAGACAGACGCGGCGGGGGACTTTGTTTTATAAGGTGTACTTATTGAAGATATGATGAACCCTATGACGTCTACCTTAAGTAGTATCAAATCAAGTTACTTAAACAGAACCTTATTCTAACACAGAATAAATAATAGTACTACCGTACAGAAAGGAAACTTCCTAGAAAACCGAAGTTTGACAGCGGTTCAGGATCGAATCATGCTCTCCCATTCTAGTATATAGCACTATCCTTTTCGGCTATTTAGGGTTGCCAAAATTCAAGCCATTATCTTATCTGTGGTCGTGCATGCAAAGGGACGTCAAGTTGTGTCAACCCTAATAATCGCTCGGAGCAATGCTGAGCCGAGCGGAGCCGAGTTTGGCCAAAGTCAAGAGTTTCGCACCCCTGGTTCTAGCTTTCTGATTGAAAATGTAGCACAGTGACGTCAAGACAAACCGAATCGGCACGTTTATGACGTCACTCTATCCCTCGAATAGCCTTCGCGAGGGTGATTTTTTACGCCACCGCTATTCCATCAAACTCGGGGTACACATGAGATGCTAAAGTAAAATATTTACGCTGGGGTCTTGAGATTTAGGTTTTAAAATACAATCACAATAAATAATAAACATCTTAGAAACTTAGAATAGAAGGAAGGCGGTGATTTTCATCCTTGACAAAAGGTGATTATTATAAATAATAATGAAGAAAGAACACTCCACAAAAATAAAACGGCAAAAACTTTAATAACTTCAATCCGACTATAACGGATTTTTTATAAAACTTTCTCTTTTTAATAGGAAATAGACCATTTATTTATCTAAATGGTTTCAGAAGTTTCAATGCAATGACTCGAACAGTTTCTAGAAATTTCCACATAGAAAGATTTCATATAGATACGAAAGTTTTTTTATCCTTAAGTTTTCCATATTGGAAACTTGCCACACGTGCACACCTTTCACATGCATAATAATTAGATGTCACTAAAATATGACCTTTGCTGGGTAAAATTGTTGGAACGACGATACCTACTAAAGTTAGGATAAAAACCAAATCCCAAATATCTGAAGACGTATCGTCGGATATCACCCCACTGATATTCGGTCCTCATTTCATTTGGGCACTCACCGAAGTGCCGGCACTTATTCCGCGGATAACTTGTCACTTAAGTTATAGTGCCTGGGGCTAATCAGGGAGATTGGACGTAACGTTGGAGACATGTTGACTTTTCAGAGAAGAATGTACTTTTCTCTAAAAATTCACATTTTCCAATAGGGAATATTACGCGAAACTCTGCGTAGGAGGCGCCACTACCACTATCCGTCACAATCTGGGGGTCGCGTTTCCCGGTAGGCCCTTGTTAACAAACCGCCTTGATGCATCAATGTCATATTTTATTGTCTGTGAAAACTTGTCAAAAAACAGTTTAAGGCACAGTGTGCATGAGTTACTCTATGGTTTACTAGAGGAGCTAGTGATGCACTCTGACGGCAGAACATTGCAGTAATACCCCCTATTGATAAAGATTAAAGGGATGATGATGTCTTGTGTGTGCTTGTGTGTTTGAATGCTTTTGTCTAGTTTATTTGCACTCTCCGCCCTTTTTTCATCAGTTGTTCCCTCAATACCGAGTATCGTGACATCATATCCTTCTGTTGAAGACCAGGTTTCTTCATAGGATTTTGTTCCTTGTTAAGATGATGATGATGATACATGCAGTAACTTGGGCACACCATCTACCCCATCTAACTCGAGGAGTGTTCTGAGGTTCGTGCTTTTTCTACAAGTTATTTAGACAGAAGTCAAGAAAAAAAATAAAGTTGCAAGTTAATATAATTTTTAAATAAAAAATGCGGGTGTCGCTCTATCAGTCGACGAATTGTAAACGCGACAACTGTCAGCCATGACGGGTCTTATCTGGCGGGTAAAAAACGAACCCCAAGGGTGGTTTCCACCCTCACGGTTGTGGCTAAAAAGTAACGGTACAGTTGAGTGAGAAAAATCTAACTTTGAGCCGGAAAACCATGAAAATGACAACTTAAACTTATAGGCTCATTAGATCTTATAAATTGATATGTATTTAATTACACAAACGGGTCTACCGCGATATAATTTCATTGTTTTTACCTTTAATTCCGCCGTTTCAGCTGAGTTGCACCAGCTGTGGTCACGGAAAGACTGACGTCCCAACAAATGTCAACGGAATTAAAGGTAAAAACAATGAAATTATATCGCGGTAGACCCGTTTGTGTAATTAAATATGTGTACAAAACGCGAGAGTTTAAAGTGTTAAATTGATATGTAATTAAGGAGAAGAAATCCTACATATGGAGTATGTACTATGTAGGAAGATTATTATACATAGTTAGGTACTGCTTGCAAATTTTCAATGCCTCTGTATACGAAGATTAGTTGCCTCCCACGCTCAGGTTATGATTAAAACTATTACCTACTTCGCTGGCTCAGTGACCCAAAGAAGATTTTGGCACAAGGGACCACTTTGCCTTATTCTGCACCACATCACGCTAGTTGGATACTTCGAGGGCGGACAGGTCTTTTAGGTCTTTGTCCCCAAATAAGGTCTTCTCACAGCTCGATCCTCTTCCATTCTCTTCTGGTGACCGAGCCAGCGCAGTCGTTATTAAAAATTCAGGTAAAATTTTGTTTCCAAAATTAGTCCCAGTTTAAGTTTATTAAATTCTTTAAAATACAATACTCTGTAACCGGCTAGCTAGAGCGGTAAATGAAAACTAGGTTCTTTATAGTAAATAATATAATATGAAAATATGTACAATAAAATAAACTAATTTCTGTACTTGAATCTAAACCAATAAAATATCGTCACTGGCCTTAACGTTCTTGAATCCCATTCTTTGTCGAACCGTACGATCAACTTAGGCCGCGGGTGCGGGAATCAGCTTTGGCAACGCAGGCTCAGCGAGGTCCGTGGGTAAAGAAAAGCTTCAGCAGCAAACGTCCAAATAATAAGCAGCAACAGTAATAAGTAGCTCTTCAATTTAAAGGTAGAAGGAAGGGCTGGAACAATCGTACGTTCTTAGACTTGTAGTCGAAACCTAACCCAAGCCTTATTCCGTTACGAGAACCAGTGACGTACATTTCGTACAAATAAGACTTGGATTAGGTTTAATTTCAACATAAACCTAAACTTAATGCTATATATACAATTATACAAACTTTACCTGCATTAGTGGCAGCCCTAGTATTAAACTTTATCACTAATTATAACCATACAGTCGCATTAAAATAATAATTACAGAATTGTGCTATATCCGACAACATTTCCAAAGGAAAAAATTACGAAGAAAAAACAAAAGACGACGAAACCCTTAGTTTTTTATTTCCAACCGGCCAGTGCGCGCGGTGGCTGTACATGCAGGTTTGCCATGTTACAACTCAAAGGTTTATATTATCTAGCCTATTTTATTACATTTGCACCATCTGTTCCTAAACCGTCTGCGCGCAACATCTCAAGATTGTGTCGGCGGGAATCAAATGTATTTATGACTATGTAAATTGCCTAAATCCACGGCGAATTTCAAATCGCGGTCCGAAGTATCCGCAATAGGAGCACCTTGAGCAACATTCGGACTTTAAAACTCTTGATTTGATATTTTGATTATTGTCGGACAATTGTTTTAAAAATTATGGGATGCTTTTTCTTACAGATCTAGACTTTTTGGGTTTATACCATACCATTCGTAATCGCTAGTGGCTCTATGAGCTGTAGACCTCGCAAATTCCCATGGCTCTATCACTTTGAAACATTTTCTAAGACTGAATCGATAAAAAAAACTATATGTAAGTATAACTATCGAATCTGCTCACCAAATATCACGAAATTTGGTTGGAAAATGAGACTTGTAGGCGCGAAGCGCGAACATCCGGATATACGAAAGAAAAAAACCCAAGCTGAAACGGCGACCTTTGCTTTCGCTCGTTGAATAAGCATTTTTGCTTATGCGATTTAGAAAATCCCAGATTTGCTGGTTCAATTGCGTCACACTTTAGTAAGAAGCTTAACGAAAAATAATTTAGAGATGTTTTGTCGACACATAATTTCATACATATTACAAATTGCTCCGAGTGAGATTTACTGACAGCGAGAAATGTCGAATCAAAACAAGATTTTCATATTCCGAACGCCGTTCCGGTTACCTTGTTAGGGTAGGCAACAGTTGTGGCTTATTGGGGATGCTGTAGCTTCATTTATAGGATACGTAAGATACGTTACTTGAGTGTGACATGTAATATCAAGCTCCTTTGGATAATAAAGGCTTTGACGACGTTCCACATGCAAATGAGGACGTTTTTAGTAAGTATGAGTTCTTATGATTGAAAAAATATAAAGTTATTCATACACAGAATTAAAAGTACTATTGATTCTACTAGGTACTATGTAAACGTCCCAATTTCTCCAGTACTTATGTGCAATCTTTGTAAAACTTTTTGACTAACTCTAAGGTCAGTACCTGCTTGCACCTACGAACTACGAACTCGTTTACAGGATACGTTACTTGACTGTCAGGTGTAATATAAGCCATATATAAAGGGTACTAAGGTGTAGGCAAATGATAAGTTTTCGTGATAAAGTGAATGAAGTGAAAAACCATTAGAAATGTACACGATTAAAATTCTGTGATTTGACACGGTGACAAACGTTAATTTCAAAAGGGACACTGTCCCTTTCCCATATTTGCTTACCGTTTATGAAAGACTTTTGTCAAGATCCTACATTCCTACCCCATAATTCCTCAACCTCCTATTTTATCCACTTTTATATTTAGAAAATGAATTTTATCGTTTCAACATAAAGTCCTTATTTCAATACAAAGCAATGGAGATATATGCGAGTCGGGAAGAGACGGTGGATTTGACGTGATTAATGATAACCCTACGAAGAAAACAAATGACAGCACTAATGATATGTTTAATGGTGCCGAATAATTGTCCTGTAACCGTTTGCTGTTTGTAAATAATACACAAAAAATGCACATTGCATAACGATATGTGGACTGAGGTTCCGTACAGATTTTCATAAAATTGTTGATATTTCGCCAAGATAATATGCAGTGCCTTGGTTTTATACTGTAATGCTGTGTTACTTATTTCATCAATGAATAAATAAACAAATAAATTGTAGATTTCAGTGAATGATTTCTATGGCTTAAAACTTTTGGAATTTGCCAGTTTGATATAAGTACGAGTACCTACTTTTTAAAGAAATTCTAATAGGTACTTTCAAAGATTACATTTGATACCATATTACCTATTCCTTTATTCTGTACATAAATTATAATTTATGTATCATAGATCGTTATCAGCATCACAATGAAGTATTTTTTTGACAAAAATACTAGCATGTCTTTATTTCCACTTTGCATATCAGCATCTCTAGCATGATTAAATAGGTACAATTCCTTGAAATACAGTGGAAGTTGTATTAAAACTCTACATTAATTCAGAAATACCTACACCTAACCCGGGGTTAACCGGTTAAACCTGGAGTTACCATTGTTACCGGTACACACTTGACACTGGGTTAACGGTTTAACCGCTTAACTCCGGGTTAGTGGGATGGAGCAAGTTGCCCTAACAGATTCACTAATGTCTTACATCTGCGCAGCATTCGAAATCTCTCAATTCCATTGACCAAGGAACCCTAACTCCTAAACGTTTACAACACTACCGCTAAACGTCCTATTGTGACCTGTTTGCGCAGATGACCGGCACGGGAGCTGTCGAGACATCATTAGTTACGTAATTGTTATGGTTTTCACACGGATGTCCTGATTGTCCTGGCTTGGGACCTTCCGACTTGGACACCTTTTGTCCTAAGATGCAGGAACTCTTAGGGTTAAAAAATCACAGCACATTTCCGGATGGTTTCTGGCTTGGGATACTTTTCATTCCTGCCTCCAACTTTGCCTTTTGTCCTAAGCCATAAGCAAGCATAAGTAAGCGTACCTAAGTAAATATAACATGTGGGAATCAGTCAGAATCAGAGCATGTTGTACCTTGCAAAAGTTTTTCAACCGATTATGTTCGGTGTGTTAAGTGTTTTTCAAAAAAAGAGAGTACTAGTTGGTACTAGGTACAAGTTTTTAAAGGCAACGCGCATGTGACAGCTGGCGTTGCAAGCTATACCCAACGTCCTATAACACTAGGTAGCTGTAAAGATAGCCGATTACTGCTGAGCGAAGATGACAACCAGGAAACGTCGTTTCATAATTTTTTGAAATTGAAATTTGTCAAATCGTATAGTCAACCTAAAAATTTTCAGAATTGCTTAGTTAAAAAGCACTCCAAAAGGTAATTTTATTTCCTCAACAAGAAAGAAAATTAAAAGATATAGTACAAGTCCCTGCTCAATAGCACAACTGCCATCAATCCAGCGATTAAATTTCGCACTAAAATTAAAAAGCGAACATTCTTTTGTCACACTCTCAAATCCTAATAAACGTGACAGAATAAATCTCGCAGACCGGTCTAACGGCCGTATTAATAATCCTTTTTACCTTTGTTTATCCCTTTGTTCCTTAAATTATGCATGTCCATTAACTTCTTGAGTCCATTGTGGGGTGTGACTGATTGGGTAGGGTCATCTAATGATGGGAAGTTACGTAGGCAAATTTTGTGCAAAGTTTTTTGGAGATTGATTAGCTTTAGGAGTTATTCCCACGTAGGGTTAATGTGGACGGAGACAGAACTGGCGATGCTATAAGAGTTTAGTATAAGAGGGTAGGTATAACTTGTTGGCAGCTGCGTTATATGGCCACCTTCGTAAGAGCTTATATGACTTACGAAGGAACTTTCAAAATCTTTCAAATACCAATAAAAATGCGTAATGTAGAGGCTCCAGTGCCCGACACAGCTCCAATAATCGACATTTTCAATCATAATGTTCTAGTAATAAAGTTGACAACAAGGTGTCGAATATTGGATCTTTACATGTCGTTTACATGTGGTCTTGAGTCCATTCCATGACCTATGCATTTGGTCATTACAGTTAGATTGACAATTTGACACAGTTACGTAAAGAATTCAAACCTTAGGATTTAAGTAAGTCCATTTTCTAGTTACTAATAGCCTTTTTTGTGACACTAAGACACATATCCTATGCATATGCAAACTATACCAAAACCACAGCTTCTTTAAACAAATAATTTCCATTGGAAGATTTAGTTTGATAGATTTAGGTCGGAAAGTTTCCAAAATAGTGAAAATTCCATATTAAAAAATATAGAAAATTTTGGAAGTTTCCGTATGAATTGAAGATGATGTTTCTAAAATGCATGTTTCCTTAATTTCCTATGAAATTTCCTGAACGTTTATGAAACTTTTTGCAACTTAGAGCCTAAGCCATCCTTCAAATATTTATCAAACTAAGGCCACAAAGCATCAAAGCGTCACGCAGAAACATCATACATTTAATACATGCATTAGCAAAACCAAAATCTATAATAACATAATCTGTCCCCAACCCTTTCACCGCCGGGCTTTAATAATGCAACGCCATTAGTTAACCCACAGACGTCCATCTTCCCCATACAGGATTACCTTACCTACTTTACACTTAAAAATTAACAAGGTAATGGAAGAAAAACAGCAAGATTAAGTTAACACCGCGCGGACGCTTTTGGAGGACAAAATATAAAATTTTGAGGGCATATAATGGCTTTTTTAAGGCGGTAGGTGCCCCAGATGGGCGCTAATCGGCGACAGCACTTGTTAAATATTAAAGCAGTCTAATTACCCCCTACCCCTCTCTAATGGCTTTTAAAACTGATTCCCGCCCCAAGGATGCGTATTTGATGACAACTTTCGTCGTTTTGCGGCTTTCACAATAAGGGACGCATGTCGTTTTGCTCTCTGGTTATTATTCCACGATTTGGCGTCTGCTTCTTTGCGTTCGTTTGAAATATTTTAAAAATTCTCATTTACTCATTTCTTACATTCATCCCTTATCACTAATCACAGTAAATATGCTGACCTAGCATATGTTGAGACTGGTATCCTTTTACCAAACACTAAAAATGTACCATACTTTAGTTTTAAGTTACCATAATATTGTTTCTGTTCCTTCCATTACTGTACTGTTTTTGTGTTCTGGTAATAAACGTATTTTTTTAATGTACTTACTCATACGATGACGAGAATGGCACTTACTTAATTGTATAATTTACAAACTATAGGTACGGAAAAGAATTCTTACTAAGAATATTCCCGAATGCGTAAGTACGAGTAGTGATCTGCATAAACAGGCAGCTTAGCCAAGGTGACAATCACTTGCGCTTCGCCATCAAATCGCTTTGTATCTCTCTATCACTCTTCCATATTAGTGTGACAGTGATAGTTGCGTTTCGTTCGCTACGTAGCGTTAGCCATTGGCATGTTGTCTACGGGGCCAGGTATCAGTAAAAACGTGATAGACTTTAAAACAAGCAATATTTGCACAAAACATCAAGTTGAAAGAAGAACTTGTTTTTAAAGTCGCATAAGATAATTCTAAATTACGTATGTATATTGAGATGCGATTATATTTCTAAAATCCTTTATGGTACACATGTGACACGTTCTAGAACACTCTGAATGGGCATTTAACATATAATGCACCTTTAAAGTCGCTACTGTTTCAACAGTTGCATAAAACATTTCCATATTCTCGAATAATATATTTTAATATTTACTCCAGTTTCTAAAAGTATTTGTTTACTGAAAGCCGTTATTTTCGGTTAAAATACCTACGAAACCCAGTCATTCTACCCGCAGACAGCAGACGTATCGAGTATCGTTATAATAGGCAATTAGAACTGTGAAATACAACAGCATAGCCAGTTTAGAAAGACCTATCAATCCCTTTACCCTTTCAAACAACTATGAGAACATTTTTAAAAGATTACAGGTCTTATTAATCTGGTTATTTTGACCAGATATGAAGACCTTCCACTCCCTTTTACACCAATGCTTCCAAAGAAAGCTGCGGAGTTTTTACTTGGAGTGGGAGGGGGCATTTTAGTTTGGTTTTTTAGACGATGGGGTTGCAAGTTGCACGGTAAGAGAAGCTATTTGTTTTGCCGTCACCTCTGTATTAAACAAACAATATTTGAATAAAGGACACCATTGTGTTTAGTCTTCTTTTGTCATTATTGTCACCTTTGTAGACGTGAATGAGGTTTTTTGCGTCTTCACAATGGTATTAGGCAACAGTTGGTCTAGCGTTTTTTTAGGTATGAATGTGCGGTTTTAATACTAATTTATGGCTTATTAAATCGTCGGGATACTCTTCTCGGTTGGAAACATTTCGATATGCTGTCCTACTTTTCAATGGTTGCTCTTTATTATAATTTTCTTAAGAAGATTTAGCTTTCTTTTGACTTAAGTCGCTGGAGTTTTTCAGTGAATCTTTGAGATATAACTAGGTACACATATACAATTGAATTAATAACAGTTTTGATATAGAAATGTGGTTAGCATTTAACAGTTAGATTACTTCAAGGAAAACTTACACTGATTTAGGTAAAGATATTGAAGCTTTACGTGGACAAGAAATTTTTGATGAAGATTATGCAAGCTATCCGGCTAAATTTACTAATTTAACCTTCAAGGACATGACATTGATATTAATAGCTACATGAACTACCATTCCTGACATTGTTAGTTCATCAACACTATCGGACTATCTACAAATGAACAGTTAGCAAATTGCGACGATCGCTCACGAACAACCATCAACACAGATAATTAACCATTCCTGGACCTTATGACGACGGTATAAGCTTTAGTCTCAGTCAGTCAAATGTGTTGCTATTAGAACAACATGCGTTGCGTTTGACAGGCACCTGTCACGATTTATCAGTTCGATCGGAGGTTAACGTTTACTTTCTATTGGTACTATTGTGCATTAGTGTTATAATAATTGTTCTGAAATGATTATACCTACTATTTTTTTGGTATAGGAGATTAGGAGTGTTCATAAAAAATTATACGAGCTTTAGGGTAACATTCAATTTCTAACCGCAGCTGCATTACTGTCAATTTTACTATGGAAATTGACAATGACAGCGACGCGTTCAGTACCGGTAGTTCAGCTGCGGTTAGAAATGGAATGCTACTCGTACCATTAGACACCATGGTACCTACGTAATGGTAAATAAATAGCCACGTAAATGTCGATAGAACTTGGCAAAATTAGATAAATATTACTTGGTAAAAATAAATAGTTAAGGATGACTCACGCTAGACCGAGCCGGGCCCGTGCCTAGGCGTCCGACATGTCATTTTCTATGACGGCTGATCAGTGATCACGTGGTGCTTTCCATAGAAAACGAAGCGCCGGATCTCCGGCCCGGTCCCGGCCCGGTCTAGCGTGAGCTGCGTGAGTCATCCTTTACTTAGGACAAAGAATTTAATTCCATTCAAATGGAGCAAGTAGTACCTATTACCTATCATTAACCGAAGTCACTCGGTGTGTCATAAAACTCATAAAATAATTTCTGATTTTGAGATAACCCTTTCCAAGGCAAAATAAGAAAATAACAAAACAACTCCTGAATAGAGGGTTAACTAGCAAAGAATCCTTCCGTCTCCAAAATTCCTAAAATTTCTCTCGCTGCGCGTGTCAAACAAACGTCAATCAAGCAAACCACACAACTAGAGCCAAAGGTCACCGATCATCTACCATGAGAAAAACCACATTCCTAAACTCCTAGAAAAATTCACAATCAGGCAAAACTAACCCTTCCGTCCTAACGTTATTTTAAAAATTAACATGACCAAGCCGTATCGCTAAGTTGGTTTTTTCTCCGCTACGTCTCCCTTACTAGCCTTTTTTTACATCTAAACATTCACGTCAGTCCGTCAAGTAAACAAGTCCTTACAAAGGACCAGTCATCCCTTTTTTATTAATATCAGTGGCTGAATAGCAACAATAGTCTTTGTAGTCATTATGCGTAATCGTAGTCGCTCAGGTGTTATATTATACGGTTGCTATAATGAACTAAGCTTCTATAGTTTGGAAGAGGGTAGCTTTTTTAATTACAATGGGTTTTTTTCATGTCCAATCAAGCAAATTTTATGAGCTGCTATTAAAAGTGTCCAACTCTTTTATATTTGCATTGTGGTTATCTATTATATAATGCATGGATAATTACTATTTTAACCGAATGTTAATTTCGCTACGCAAATTCTTTATTTTAACTTTGACAGCTGCAAATTTTGATATTACATTACCTTGAGTGAAATTCTGGCTAAAGTTAGGTAATGAACTAACATCAACATTATTTCGTGACTTTATGTAACAATATCATAAATAAGACAAGAAAACAAAAAAACGAATAACATAGTAAGTAATCATCAAGTAATCACATATTTACAGAACGAAAATATTCTATTCTATAAATAAATATGTACAAATCTTGTCATTTCCGTAACAACTTACATGAAGACATCCGATATACTAACGAAATAAGCGTAGTTTTCAAATATTTATTACTTAAATACATTCCTATAAACAAAATAGTATCTACATATTATGATAAAATGAACTAAATATTTATAGAAATAAGTTTATTTCGATCTTAACTTCTTCCTTCAGTCAAACTTTAAACCAGTTTTGCAAAGGCTTATGTCTAAAATGTAATGTTTGTTATCTTTTATAACATAATAATAAATCATATTTGGCCGCAATCTAGGTTAGGTTTTTTATGATGTGTTTATATGTATTTTTTATTGTTTTGTAAGTGTTTTTATATTTTACTTTTATATTAATATTATAAATAACCTAACTTAAAAGAGTAGAAATAAATAAGGAGAATAAATCATATCAGAGATCATATGAATGGCAAACATTACTACAGTTCTGTCAGATAAAGTTCAAATCAACGGTAGGTATATTTATAAAAAATAGGTACCTACTACAAGTTATAAGTCGTCTTTTGCGTATCGGAAATCTGTGTACATAATTCCGTATTATCCAAGCTCAATTCATCAGCGGTACTTCAATCAATCCACACCCCTGATTAAAACCAAAGACCTCTGGGACCTAGGATCTCAATGTACATCAAAGCAGAACTTTTCCAATTTCTGCCAAAACCCTCAAAAGGATTTGCATGTCAACAAAGACTCGTATTCCGCAATATTTTCAATACCGCAGCATGGGTCCGCGAGGGTCCTTTTGTTACCCACTTTAATATCTGTGGGAATGGACATACCGACTCTATTTAGGTAATTTATCATTCTTAAACAAGAACTATTCTTAGTGTAAAGACGTGGCCCCTGGTCCCCTTTGTCGGTGGCCAGTAATGACCCAACGGGTTTGATTTTGTCCGATGTCCGAATTTTATGAAATACGACCGATTGTCCGATTCGGACACTCGTTCCCATGTGTGGGGTTGGTTTCCAGTTCTGTAGATAATAGTTTGGCCTACCGTTTATTTTGAACCAGTAATTTATTATGCGAATGTAAATATTACCTAGACAGACGTCTTTGAAACTTCCGGTGCTCGTTTTTACTTTTACTCGTTACGTTTGGTTAAGTTTTGTATGCTCATATTACTCGTCCGTTTATTTATTAAATTCAATTACACGAAATACACATATAATCCTCCTCTTTAAGAAACTAAATAGAGACAAGGTAAGGTATTCGATACAACAAATTATTTATAAACTCGTAAATAACTACTAAGTATGGTAAAATTTGACGACAAATAAATAAAACATAAATTTAATAACTGTTTTCCATTATAATGTCCACGCGTGGACCCGTCTAACCAAACCTGTTGACCAGTTACCACATCAACATCATCTCAATCACAATGAGATGACCACAGCATCGCCACGAGTCTAACACGCTTTCTTTATGCTCCATAAAAAGAGAAATTTTGGGGATGATTTTTATTAAATTTTTTTGAGATTTCGATGTAGGGAGATTTTGAATGGCCACGTGGAGCTCGTGTGTCAGGTGGTTTTATTAAAAGGGCGTTGGAGATTAAATGCTGCACGTGTTAGGTATGATTCATGGTTTATCACTTTAGTAGTCATTGGAGGTGTGAATATTAAGTATCGATTAAGCTTAAGCTTTCATTGATAATTTTTTTAACTAATTTAAATGAGTAAACGCTTCATATAAACACTGATGCAATAGTATTTATGTGTTTAAGGTATATTTTGTAGCAGATGGTGAGGATAACACTGGTATAAACAAAATAAGCTGCCTGCTATTTGGTAGTATATTGGACTGTTGGACCATAAAACCTTCGAACAGTCGATTCACAACTGTGGTCCACATGTTCAATACGTAATTAAATATAAATACTAAAGTACTTTTTGGTCTTGCTTGTACTTTTCTTCCATTTATAAAAATATCTTACCATAGACCTACGGCATTCAAAAAATTGTCACGCCTGAAGAAGCTATTCGAGTTAATTTTAGACCATAGCTTTTGGACTTAGTATAGTTGGGTGGTTTACGGTAGGCACCCCCATTTCAAAATGAACATTTCCAATATGTATAAGACATATTACATTGTTTGTATTTGTGGGACGCGAAGCGCGGCCGTCGGGAACGCTGCTCGCACTGTTAGTGCTTGAGAAAGAAGACCTAGGCTCTCCGAAATATGTCGCACGAGTGACTAAAAATAAGTGAGTCAAAACCGTAAAATTAGTATGTCTCACAACAGTTTATATTCGATGTATAATATTATCAGGAAAGTATCTGAATCCGTCGCAATGTATACTAATCGTAGACACCAACACTTACAATAATGTCAGCCAGTTCTCTAGAATCCCTCAGCAATGTTATATTAAAGCATAGTAATTCATTAATCACTCCAATTTAACCTCCTCGTTCACATGTACTATCTACGATGTTATTGACAATTAGTAACCCTTATTGCCTAGAATATAAGATTCACAAGAGGTCAGTTAAAAGTGTTGATGTTAAGTCCCCTAGACCAAGGATATTAATGGTCCGACGACCAACGGTCTTCCATTTGTTGTCTCGGATTACCGTTAAGTGTTAAGAATGAAACTTGTTATAAATATTCAATTTAATCATTGTGAGATTAAGAATGTATCCAAATACGGAAATTATGATCGTAAGGTTTAGTAAGGTTAAATATTGAAAAGATATAAATATGGAATGGACCTCTTGATAATGGTAGCTCTTTTAGAGACGTCGCTTTGTAAAGATTAACAAAAATCTATCGATTATCAATAAATGGTACTTACCGAGTAAAAACATTTATTTTATTTATAAGACTAGCGACCCGTTCCGGCTTCGCACGGATTACACAAAACCTTAAAAAATTATACAAACCTTCCTCAAGAATCACTTTATTGATAGGTGTCACCCGCATGAAAATCCGTTCAGTAGTTTCTGAGTTTATCGCGAATGCATACATATACAAACAGATAGACACGGCGGGGAACTTTGTTTTATAAGGTGTAGTGATTGTTCAGGATTAGGATATTTAAATAACCTTTACCATTAGGATTAGACTATTTCCTTAAAACTTTGCTTACCAGCAATTTTGCTATTTACAAATTGTAAGACTGACAAAGAACAACAATGTCTTAATTGTCCTATTTTAAAACCGGTACAGTGACAGACTGGACACCTCGCAACGGCCACAGGAAAAGAGGTAGACCCAGGAAACGTTGGGAAGACGTGTTCCGCGAAGTATGTGGACCAACATGGAGAAGACGGGCTATGGACAGAGAGGATTGGAGAGAAACGGGGGAGGCCTACGCCGCTCAGGCGACTTTCATAAACAAACGTGTTTAATAGAAGTAGAATTTGTAAATAAACATTATGTAGTGAAAAACTTTAAATAATGTAGTACGCGTTTTAGATTTTAGTTTTATATTTTAAGTTAGTTTTATAATCCAAAAATCACAGTACAATATTTTTAAGTTTAATGTAGTATTTTTAAATTGTAAAGTGTTTTATGATAGATTAAAGGCTTTTTTATTTATTTTATTTTATTACAGTTTTATCAGGATTTAATCTCACTCATTTAGTTAGAGCGACTATATAAGTATATAGTAGACATGGGAACAGAGCTAGTACCATAGAGTACATAGAGCATAACAGCGAACTGCATCACAGTGATCAGCAGTGAGTGAGCGTAGTCCATAGAGTAGTACTTCCTAGGTACCTAAACTAGTTTAGGGTAGTAACATAAATAAGACTAGTGTAGGTATTTCACACGTTGACCGTACGGATACGACAGAGTTTGCTCTGAATGAACCTAGTTCAGGCGCTTTTAAAATACGTACCTACATTCACGTGTGGAAATGGAAACTAGACCGAGAGGCATATTCAGAAAGGTAAAATCTGATAATAAATATGATAACAATAACACGCGCGTGACGCTATAGAGAACAGGATTGATTAAGAATAGAGATAATCAAATCAAATTGGTAATAATGCTCTTCTTAGCTATTAGACCACAAAAATATTGATTTTCTCATGTAAAGTATGTACATTTCATAATGCGTGAGTAGTATAAACTGAATTGGTATTAAGCAATTCAATTTATGTTCACTGTTATATTTTGTAAATTATTCTAATAAGACAATTTACCTTCTATCAAAGGTAAAGCAGATTCAACAAAAATTAGAACTTTAATTACCTACCTATTTTATCCCTTGTACTGAGTGATTGTGTAGTTTAATAGTTATTTGTACAACAAGAGATCAAAGTTTGATATTTCTTCGAGTGCTTATTTTGAGTCCCGTGCAAGCGAAAGATTCTATAATAATTTAGAATATTCTAATTTAGAATCTTGAGCGTAGTAAGGGATTCAAAAGCGCACGAGATGTAAATAACTTTGATCTCGTGTAGTACACAAAATTTTTCACCCTAAGCAGTAAGAACATACCTTGAGGGACAGAGATAATAGAACCCAAGTATATCGAACTTGTATTAGACCCCGCATGTTGAAATGACATTTGACTATAAAGGTAACTTGAATGTAATTTTGTCTCAGTCAGTGTCGCATTTTGCTCACTGTTTTTAAGAAGCAAAGTACCCTTGTTCGAGCTGCTGAGGTGAAAAATACTTTTCATTTCTCACGCTCTGATAGTGGGTCATTGTTGTTCTTTGAAGTGTGCAGAAAGTGATACGTGTCTGTTTTAGAGCATTTTATTTTACAAGGACGTTATATATTTATTTATTTTAAGACGATAAGCAATAAAAATTTTGTTTAAAATGGATTTATTTGACTTTTTCCATTCTTATATCTATCCCCCATTCCATAAATAACGGTAATTTACCAAAATTGTTCATTAAAAGGTCCCTCAACGTCATGTATTTTTAAATACAAATGTATTTTACATTCCTAGAATTCGAAATGAAAAGTAGAGTGTTCAACTCGTTTGAAAGGCTTCACCCCTTGGTTAACTATTTATTATTTTGCACCGTAAATAAAATACAGTTACGGGCCGGCCTTAACTTACTAGCAGAAGCTAGAGTCTGGCTACTGAAATTTTACCCAAATGTTTGGCGGGAAATTCAAAAAATCTTGGGCTGGTCACTCTTTGTGTAGTAGGAATTATAGTTTTGATACTAGAAAATATTTTTGATTTTTTGTGCACACGTAAGGTACCTAAGGATATAAGTTAAATATACGTTGACGTGCACTCAAAGCCGGCTCACATAATTTCTACCACTATGTGAAGTACAGTCAACGATAAACACATATGTTAACACTTTCTCACCATATACCATTGTAACAAGGCGAAAAATGAAATGTAGTGTAAATAAGACCTAGCTCGATCATACCGTAATATTAATGCATCACCAAAAAAATACACAAGTACTATGCCAAATATGCTAAATGCTAAGTATCAAAATATTTATAGAGCACCAACCTTCTAATTTGTTTACATTTGCTTAGAAGTTGTAAACATTGCAGTTTTTCGTTTTATAACGCTACACGTCGACTTCGCACATTGTCGTAATTATTTACGAACTTAAATAATAGTTTGCGAACCTCACTCAGTATAGACATTATTAATATTACTTAAAATAAACCCCTTATAAACTGCAAACAATTTGAATGAATGACATAAATTGTCAACTGACTTTTAGCTTTTTTTTCAAATCATAGACAATTGGTGATACAACAACGAAATATCTGTCAACAATTTTTGGCTAGCCAGACTCTAGTACCTAGTCAATAATTTCATTGCTAACGTACAGACAGATGATGTTCACAAAAACTTACAAAAACAAGAAAACAGTTGCATAACTTGATACTTGAGATGCACCCAGGTGTCCAAAAAAGATCAGAAGATTGCATTTAACAATTTTATCTCCGATCTGACTGGACAGATGCAAAATTCGTTATTTATAGACTTAATGGAGTATTGAAAATACAAGTCTTGGGTTGGTAAGCAGCAAGCAAATACCTATTTGTATCATTACACCTTATAAGAAAAAAGTCTGTCTGATTGTGTATGTATGTTCGCGATAAACTCAAAAACTAATGAACGGATTTTCATGCGGTTTTCAGGTGAAAAAATGATAGGTATCAATAGAGTGATTGTTGAGGAATGTATGTAATTTGTTAAGGTTTTGTGTAACCCGCGCGAAGCCAGGGCGGGTCGCTAGTAACCTATAAAATGAAGATAACGGTTGGTTACTTAAAAACTAACATTAATTTAAATACACAGTAGTCAAATTTCACATTATTAAGAGTTCGTTGTCGGAATTTTTCAATGACGCTCAAAGTTTTGATACTATACAATACAATACAAATCTTGTTTATTGTACAACCTCAATAAAACATTTGCACAGAGCACAGACAAGACATCCTCCAGAAGTAGCTCTACCACCTCTGCCACAATATACGGTTTTACTCCATTTTCGAGTCGAAAGTGTCTTTGTGTGATGTCCGTGTCTTTGAACGGACCAATCACGGCACGGGACCTCGCTCACCTCGTCCCCCGCACCCCCGTATTTTTGGCAGCATCGGTTTCATGAAATAATTGCTTAGTCTATGGCAGAGAGACACACATAATACATGAAGACAGAGGTAAGAGCAGGCAGTAATATTTTACCAACTAAAGTACTTTTACACATAATTATGAAATGGTCAATATAAGTTAAATATACGTTGACGTGCACTCAAAGCCGGCTCACATAATTTCTACCACTATGTGAAGTACAGTCAACGATAAACACATATGTTAACACTTTCTCACCATATACCATTGTAACAAGGCGAAAAATGAAATGTAGTGTAAATAAGACCTAGCTCGATCATACCGTAATATTAATGCATCACCAAAAAAATACACAAGTACTATGCCAAATATGCTAAATGCTAAGTATCAAAATATTTATAGAGCACCAACCTTCTAATTTGTTTACATTTGCTTAGAAGTTGTAAACATTGCAGTTTTTCGTTTTATAACGCTACACGTCGACTTCGCACATTGTCGTAATTATTTACGAACTTAAATAATAGTTTGCGAACCTCACTCAGTATAGACATTATTAATATTACTTAAAATAAACCCCTTATAAACTGCAAACAATTTGAATGAATGACATAAATTGTCAACTGACTTTTAGCTTTTTTTTCAAATCATAGACAATTGGTGATACAACAACGAAATATCTGTCAACAATTTTTGGCTAGCCAGACTCTAGTACCTAGTCAATAATTTCATTGCTAACGTACAGACAGATGATGTTCACAAAAACTTACAAAAACAAGAAAACAGTTGCATAACTTGATACTTGAGATGCACCCAGGTGTCCAAAAAAGATCAGAAGATTGCATTTAACAATTTTATCTCCGATCTGACTGGACAGATGCAAAATTCGTTATTTATAGACTTAATGGAGTATTGAAAATACAAGTCTTGGGTTGGTAAGCAGCAAGCAAATACCTATTTGTATCATTACACCTTATAAGAAAAAAGTCTGTCTGATTGTGTATGTATGTTCGCGATAAACTCAAAAACTAATGAACGGATTTTCATGCGGTTTTCAGGTGAAAAAATGATAGGTATCAATAGAGTGATTGTTGAGGAATGTATGTAATTTGTTAAGGTTTTGTGTAACCCGCGCGAAGCCAGGGCGGGTCGCTAGTAACCTATAAAATGAAGATAACGGTTGGTTACTTAAAAACTAACATTAATTTAAATACACAGTAGTCAAATTTCACATTATTAAGAGTTCGTTGTCGGAATTTTTCAATGACGCTCAAAGTTTTGATACTATACAATACAATACAAATCTTCTTTATTGTACAACCTCAATAAAACATTTGCACAGAGCACAGACAAGACATCCTCCAGAAGTAGCTCTACCCCCTCTGCCACAATATACGGTTTTACTCCATTTTCGAGTCGAAAGTGTCTTTGTGTGATGTCCGTGTCTTTGAACGGACCAATCACGGCACGGGACCTCGCTCACCTCGTCCCCCGCACCCCCGTATTTTTGGCAGCATCGGTTTCATGAAATAATTGCTTAGTCTATGGCAGAGAGACACACGTAATACATGAAGACAGAGGTAAGAGCAGGCAGTAATATTTTACCAACTAAAGGCTAAAGTACTTTTACACATAATTATGAAATAGTCAATAAAAAGCGTTCTTAACATCTTAGCTCAAAAAATGTCCCCTCTTCCGAAAACAAAGAAAATTTGGCATGTATTAGCTTTTAATAAAACAGATTTGGAAACAACTCGTCAAGCTTTAACAGAAACCTAAAGAAATTGCCTCCACGACCACACATTTGATCATGGCGATCGCGGCGTCACGTGACGTGACAAATGACAGGCGTCACCTGTCACCGTCGTCACGACTAATGACGCGTTTATGCGTCATGCGTATTGTATGAGATGCTTGAGATGCGTATCGGCATCATATCATTAACTATCAACTATCAATGAATTCGGAGTGGATCTCATACAGAAGCGGATCTACACACAAATTCTTTTCTTTTAAGGGTTCCGTTTCCGTACCCAAAGGGTATAAACGGGACTCTATTACTAAGACTCCGCTGTCCGTCTGTCTGTCACCAGGCTGTATCTCATAAACCGTGATAGCTTAGACAGTTGAAATTTTCACAGATGATGTATTTCTGTTGCCGCTATAACAACAAATACTAAAAAGTACGGAACCCTCGGTGGGCGAGTCCGACTCGCTCTTGTCCGGTTTTATCATTTTCAGGGACAGTGGGTCTTTATATGAACACTAAGTTTATGTATTAACTATAGTTAATACATAAACTATAGTTTATAATGTTCTATTGCAGTTCCTCGCGCCGTAAGGCCAGTTCTGCTTTAACAATGTGATAACGTTTTTGCTTATGTTGATATGATATTGAGTCCTTTCATCAGGCATTTCACACACACCGACAGTGCGAGCGTAACACCATACCTACAGGCGTATTAAGGATGGTTTTATCGACGTGATAAAATAACTGTCACTTTAACACCGCGGGATAGAGAGCGACGGACACCGTTTTATCACGCTGTCACGTAGACAAGAACCATCATATCCGTACAGAAGCGGTATCATGGTCGCATTTTTATCACCTGTCATGTCATGCGTGACTTTCGCACTTACATACTTGTTCGAACGTGACAGGTATGGTAACAAACGATAAAGAGCCGGCCATCTTAGGCCTTCTGATTGCCCTTCGTGAGCACCTGTACGGATATGATGGTCGTTCTTGTCTACGTGACAGCGTGATAAAACGGTGTCCGTCACTTCCTATCCCACGGTGTTAAAAAGTGCCAGTTATTTTATCACGTCGATAAAGATGGATAAAGCCATTCATAATACGCCGGCTGATTGCGTTAGTGGCTATTAAAGTGCGAGGAAAACCATATCACATTCACACAACAGAATCGGCCGTATATCCTGTAGATATCTCCGAGCGTTTCTTGGATAGCTACAGGTATTTTATGTAATATGTAGCTACTATCGTCTCGGTTTATCTGTCTATTCTGCCGATAACGGTACGAGGAAGAGGAAAAGAAATATGTGGTAGGAATTCCTCGTATTTTATTGGAAACTGCAATGTTACATTAAGTTCCTTACAAATTATATATATTAGAGTTAGACCAAGATAGTCTGCAGAGATTTTGAAAGCACACGCAGTGTAGGTACATCAAACTAGTTTTTATGTTGCTGGATTATTAAATTCAAGAGGTACGTAAATACAAAATACAGTACGTAGCGGCCCCCTTTTTTAAATACCTGTCGTTAAATTTAAATAATCACGATTATTTAGCAGTGGCGCTAGTGTGCACGTTGATGGGCTCTTAACAAGCTTTGCGCTCATCCCTCAAATACTACCCGGAACGCGAATAAAAGAAAAATTCAAAACAACGACAAATAATAATAGTCATTAAAAAGCTTTCAACAAGTTACAAACAATTAACTCCCTTAGTTAACTTATCAAGATCACCCTTTTTTACAAGAAAAGTCCTCGGCCTCATTAAAAAAGACTTTATTTTGTTAATATTTTTCGTTATAAATATTTCTATGAGCATTGGTATGAAAAAGATGGTGGCCTGTTGACCACGAACGCTGTAAAGGCTTCGAAATGTCTGGATGTAATTTATAGCCGGTCAAACAAAGTTTGTCAGTAGAAAAAGGCGCGAAATTCAAATTGTCTATGGGACGATAAGTCTTCGCGTCTACATTTTTTTGCCGCTCTTTTCTACTGACGGAAATGGCTTCACAGAGTATATATAGGTACGCGATATAACATATACAGTTTTAAGTATTTCATAAATAGTTATAACACTTTAAACTCTCGCGTTTTGTACGCATATTTAATTACACAAACGGGTCTACCGCGATATAATTTCATTGTGTTTACCTTAAATTCCGTCGTTTCAGCTGAGTTGCACCAGCTGTGGTCACGGAAAGACTGACGTCCCAGCAAATGTCAACGGAGATATAAATAAAACAACACTAAACTAACCGAAACGGGGAATTTACGGTAAAAACAATGAAATTATATCGCGGTAGACCCGTTTGTGTAATTAAATATGAATTCATGAATAGGTACCTAACTATCGTGGTAACCAAAGACAATATTTTTTTCTTTGACCGTATGCAGCACCACTAATCCAATCATCATTCATCACTCCAAAATTACGTAATTCAATTACCAACTGTCGTCAGGTCATTGATCTTTCCTATTTAACATTTTCAATTTACACTTTTTGCGGCTGGTAACACTACCCCCGGTTTAATTGGGCGAGGGAGCAAAGGGTTGACGCTAGGGATGGCAGTGTATGGGGTGGCTACACTTCTTTTATCTAGTTTTGGCAAGTGTTTTCCAAAAAAAGAATTATATAAACCTGATTCTCAAAAATCTTGAACTTTTTGGGTTCTTCCGATTCAGAATCACTAGCATATTCAATACTGACGCTAAAAAATGGCTCAAAAATATGTAAGTATGGAAATTTTAGTTTGCACTTCGTCACGCTCATGCAAGTGAAAAAAAATGCCACTAAAACGTGACGTAATGGAACGGACATTTTTGGTCATCTTTTTTTAATGGTAGAATAGAGAATGCTGACGATTATGAGAAGAATGAACCAGATTTGTAAGAATCAGGTTTTCGGTGCTTTTTTTAACGCTCAAAATAACAACATATGTACTCGAAAAGAAATTTGAGCGATAATGTATTGTCTACATATAAGTAGTCATCACTTAATTATTACAGTTGTAAAGTCGCGTCAGTATAATATACGACGATTTGCATAAAAAAAAATCATGATGCATTTTGCGCGCTGAATAATTTTACAAGGAAAATTGAAAGAGTCGTAATTTTCAAAAAGTAAATCATTTGAGTTTATACTAACTAGCTAACTACCGTTAGAACACGTACTATCGTATTTTAGTTTTATTTTAGATTATATTGTTTGAATAAATAAACCCGGCTTACAGTAAATAGGATAGAGTCTGTGCGGGAAGAGAAACGTCATAGAATATTATGGGAACCAATCATTCTATGACTCTTCTCATTCCGCACAAACTTTGGCCCGCGGCATGTATCATTTTTTTCCTAGCCTATTTGAGTGTCCCACTGCTGGGCAAAGGCCTCTTCCCTTAATTTCCATGACTCCTGATTTGGTCTTTCCTCCGGCCAGTTATTCAGGAAGCTGTCCAGGTCATCTCGCCATCTCCGTTTGGGCCGGCATCCACTTGGTGGCTAAGCTAGCCCACCTCTCCGGATGCATGCGGTAGACGTGACCGGCCCAGTCCCATTTGAGCCTAGCGGTTTTCTCGTATGTATCATTAGTCTATAATATTCTCGGAAGGGTGTGTGTCACATCACTATTCGGGCCTCAGGGACGTAGGGATTGATTGAGATGGATGCCGCGACAAATTCGAGTTTTTCATCTTCTGGCCCTGGTGGTTGTTTGCTATTGTTTTCGACCTTCGTCATATATGGCGTGGGGCTTGCAGATACGGTCGGGGGTAAAATTGGTTTCTTTATTGAAATGTTTTGCAGAAAATTATTTCTAAATGGTAGGGTAAAGTCAGGTAGGCAGGTCAGTGCACACAATATTAAATTTCTAATTTGATTGTTTTCTTTAGATATGAATATAACATGGTAAATATGTAGAATTGTTTATTGAATAATAAAATGCATTTTGCAGGGAATCAAATTTCTTCCGAGAGACTCATTGGTATTAGTCAAAGATAATTATGTTTACATTTATTGTCTTAGTATAAAGGAGTAAGTTTACATATCTTTGACGTCAACTTTATGATCCTGATTCGAACCTGCGACCTCTGGTTGGGAAGTCACACGCCTCACCCGTAGGCCATCAACGACTACCTATCCTTACTTATATATTTATTAATGCTAATATGTTAAAAGGAATCAAATACCTAACACTACCGGTACAATATTATTAATATCTCCGATAAACCAATTTGTTACTATAAACAGGAATTATAATTACAAAATGCAACATTAGCACAGGCATTAAACAAAAAGGAAACCGGTATGCAAAGTGCCTACACTATAAGGACCAAATAAATCTAAGTATAAAGAGAGACAAATATATAACATAGACTGCCAACCATCCCATCAACACTATTCAACTTAAGTATGTCTTTGTATTGACGCTACAAGATTTTTCTATTGGCTTTTTTTTGCCAAAATTCACATTATCACGTTTCTGCGATGTCACCATCGGACATCTGAATGCCTAGCCAAGTTAACAATCGTACATCGAACGCCAAACGAATAGTAAAAATCTATCGGGGTGACAGATGCTACGAATATCACGTGACTATTTTCATACATTATTTAAGTATCGATTGACATTTTCCACGGCATTTTCTATCAACGATTGTCATGTTGGCTAGGTTCCCTGCTCCGCTTGAATCATAATGTCATCTAGTGAACTATCTTACACTATTAATATATGTAAATGGAACTGCATTGTGTTATAGTAGAGTTCATATCGGCTTGGGCCACTGGAGTGAAATAATTTACCTGATGTGAGCTCAACTTGCCTATATGACTCGAGATCAAAACACCTTACAAAACATTTCGAACAAAGAATTCGCTAATGCGGCGCTATTCACTGAGGATCACATTTATCAGTTTTTACTATTTATTGGTCTCTGTTTAGGACGAAGTAAATCTAAGTGTAACAGATTAATAGTGTAGTCAACACGTCACTTTACCTTACTATCATTTTCACTTTATTCCATATCCATTGCTACTTTACAACACCGAGCTACCAAACATTGACCACCAAACCCAGCAATGGATATAGAACAGTACGATAGAACAGTTATTGGGTATATTTAGAGGTGGTATGAGTTATACAGGGTGAAGGGTATCGTTGAGTGTGGTCGCGTAGTTTGACAGATGGAATGATAAGGGGTGATCAAGTGTTAGTATCGTAATAATTTTATAAGTGTCGCACTGATGGATTAGCTCGCGACACGCGATTACATGTTTATCGTGTAGAACAGTTACCGGTAAATTTAATAAGTGAATGAAGTGTTCGAAATGTGTACAAGGCCCTAAGACGAAAGTGGGCGCGAGCGAAGTCATACAAAGTTACAAACATAGTCCTTATTTCCCTCTGGATATGAAAGAAAATATTTTTACGCAATTTGATGTATATTGTATATTGTATTGTATATTGATGTATATTGTATGTATATTAACAACATAGTATGTATATACAATATGTATATTAACAATATTAACAACAGCATTGTATGATTTTTTAATTCATTAAATTATTATAACAGTTACGAGCTTCTAAAAATTGTATGGAATTGTTTTTCGCCCGTAATTCCTAATTATTATTCCCAAACGATCTTCATAACGATCTTTCATCTAAATCGGTTCAGTCGTTTAAGCATGAAGAGGTAACAGACAGACAGTTACTTTGCGTTTATAATAATAGGGGAACTATATAATGGGAAATTGTAGGTTTCTGTTTGGCCCTATGGTAGAGAATGCCATTTGACATTAAGTCCGCCATTTGTACATTGTTATATACATATATTTTGTGCCACAATGTTTAAATAAATAGTGTTAAAATACATATTTATTTAAGCCTTTTTTGTAGTGACTGTTTGTTTACCTAAATAAAAAAATAAATACCTAATTGTCCAATACTAAAAGTATTAACTTATTAAGACATGACTTCGCATCGCCCCAACAATCCCTAAAATATTAAAACCACAGGCGGTCTATATTCAAAATATTCATCTCTAAATAGACCACAAACAATGACCCATAACTAGCATCTTGAAAACTCCAAGTTTTCCGAGTCCGGCGACATACTTTGAATAATTAATTGTGGAAGGGTCACCTTCCCCTCCGTTCAATCATTGCTAATCAAGCCCTATTGAGTGGCCTTTTTTAAAATGCTCCGGTTTGGTGCACTCTAAAACTCTTGATAAAATATTTAGGGATCAAGTTCGATTCCCTGTTGATTCCTACTATCCCTACTATATTCATAGGTTCTCTATTGTTTCCCATAAAGTTTTAAGTCATAATGTATTGTTTGTCCGCGTTTGTCCGTTGTCTCGGGATTGCCATAAAACAAACCTAACCTAACCTATCTATAGGATAACCTTACGAAAATCCTGAAAATTTAACGGTCAGTAATCAGAATTATGACTAATGATAATCTGACAATCATTACATTATGACTTTCAATAATTAGGTACTTAATTCAAAGAAAGGGATCCGATATTCATAATATATGGGTCTTTTTCTTCCTCGGTCCCTCATCGATCGCGACCATGTATGCTCCGTCTCCACAGTGTGCGATCATAAGCCATATGGGTCACGCACTGCATGTTGCCGCCAACCTCCCTCTTCACAACATCAGACCATCTCGTGGGTGCTTTTCCTCGCGCTCGCCTGCCCTCTATTTGACCCAAGATAATCTGCCTTTCTAGGTCATGCTTGACGCATGATATGACCAAAAAAACCGGGCAAGTGCGAGTCGGACTCGCGCACGAAGGGTTCCGTACCATAATGCAAAAAAAAAAAACGAAAAAAAAAACGGTACTACCCATCCAAGTACTGGCCACTCCCGACGTTGCTTAACTTTGGTCAAAAATGACGTTTGTTGTATGGGAGCCCCATTTAAATCTTTATTTTATTCTGTTTTTAGTATTTGTTGTTATAGCGGCAACAGAAATACATCATCTGTGAAAATTTCAACTGTCTAGCTATCACGGTTCGTGAGATACAGCCTGGTGACAGACGGACGGACGGACGGACGGACGGACGGACGGACGGACAGCGAAGTCTTAGTAATAGGGTCCCGTTTTACCCTTTGGATACGGAACCCTAAAAACTGAGTGCTCGTTCTTGACATGTTGTAGAGAACCGTGTGTTGATTTTCAGCTCATCTAGGGTAATATATGGGTAGCTGTTCTTATTTTCAATAAAACGAATACTGTGATATTCGATATCATGACATAGGACAAAAAGTATAGTAACCGTTGACTTCATTGTTGGTATTTCAATTTCTTCATTGATGTACGAGGGGTGATCCAAAAGTAATGATAACTGAATACTTATTGAATCGGATTAAAATAAATAGGTATGCCGTTACTGGCCATAAAGACTCCTTAGTAAATAAAAAAATAAAAAATAAAAAAATATGTATCTGTCAGAGAGTTGCAGCTGTTTTTTCACGAGCAGTCGGAACAATGACGCAAAAATGGAGAAAACTGAGGTGAGAGCGGTTATTAAATACTTCTGTTTGAAAAAAATGTGTACTAAAGATATATACGCTGAATTAGTGGGAACACTGGGCGAGTCCGCTCCGCCGTATTCCACAGTGGCACGGTGGTCAAAGGAGTTTAACTTGGGAAGAACATCCACTCAAGATGAACGTCGCGAAGGCCGTCCATCTGTCGCCATTACTGGAGAAAACGTCAAAAAAATTCATGATCTCGTTTTAACAGATAGAAGGATGACTATTAGGCATCTAGTTGAGCTCACAGGCATCTAGTATGGCAGCATTCAAAGAATCTTAACTGATGAACTACACATGAAAAAAGTCTCCGCTCGTTGGGTGCCTAGAATGTTAACGGCTGAACAAAAGAAGATACGATGTGAGATTTCGAAGTCTAATCTTGACAAATATCAAACTGATCCCGAAACATTTTTGCGTCGGTTTGTAACCATGGACGAGTCTTGGATCCACCATTTCGATCCTGAGACCAAACAGCAATCCATGACCTGGAAGCGAGCTTCTTCACCTACACCGAAGAAATTCAAGGTAGCAAGCTCCGCTGGTAAGGTCATGGCTTCAGTGTTTTGGGATGCTGAGGGAGTCATAATGATCGAATACCTGGAAAAGGGAACCACTATTACGGGCTCCTACTACGCTGACCAAATACGCAGATTGAGAGAGGCAATCAAAGAAAAGCGGCGGGGTAAACTTCGAGCTGGCATCCTGTTCCACCAGGACAACGCACCACCCCACAAGGCCGGCGTTGCGATGGCTGCCATCCGTGATTCAGGGTTCGAATTGCTGGAACACCCCCCATATTCGCCAGACCTAGCCCCCAGCGACTTTTATCTTTTTCCACGGCTGAAGGAAGATCTTAGAGGCAACAAATTTTTGAATGATGGCGAGGTAATGGCCGCTGTGGAGGCATTTTTGGAGGGTCAAGAAAAAGATTTTTTTTTTAATGGAATTCGTGGTCTGGAGAAACGATGGTCTAAGTGTGTAGACTTGGAAGGAGATTACGTAGAAAAATAAATTATTTTATTTAACATTTTATGTGTCTTTCATACTGATTATCATTACTTTTGGATCACCCCTCGTAGTTTTTTGATAATTAAAGTAAACCTAAATACCACCACCACCATGTTACCATTTGTTGGGACGTCAGTCTTTCCATGACCACAGCTGGTGCAACTCAGCTGAAACGTCGGAATTAAAGGTAAAAACAATGAAATTATATCGCGCTAGACCCGTTTGTGTAATTAAATATGTGTACAAAACGCGAGAGTTTAAAGTGTTATATAAACCTAAATGATTATTTAATACAAAAGTAGATAGTTATGCTTACTGAAACCAGAGTTGGGCATTATTCGAATCATTTTTAATCTAAATAATTATGGTGAGATTAATATTCGCGAATAAACCATTCGTTTAGAATTTCGAATAAGAAATGAATTATTCGAATAAATTACACGAAGGATTTTTGTAATACACACTCAGATGGCAAATCTGAATAGGTATGCAACTGCAGCGTATTTTAGAGCCAAGGAAAATTTTGGGAAAGGCCCCAACTGACCGTCGCCATCCATGGTGGGGACAAATGGGAATTGTTTATATGCAGCGCCTATTCCCATTTGTTCCCGGCCGGGACAAGTGAGAATACATCCGATATTTGTGTAAAATATTATTATGTAGGGTCTACCCATATGTTCCCCGCGGAGATAAATGGGAATTCACCCATTATTGGTAATTATTAGTAATATGGGAATACACCAATAATGGGTGCATTATTGGTGTATTCCCATTTGTCTCCAATTCATGTGACCTACGCCATGCACGAGGCGGGGACAAATGGGAATGTTTGTATGAATTTTGGTGTTCCCATTTGTCCCCGATATTGGCGTTGCCATTTGTCCCCACCTCAAAAGATTTCTATGCAGCGTCTTTCCCCATAAGTTTCTCACGGGAACAAATGGGAATACACTCTTTATTGGTGTATTCCTATTTGTTCCTGCCCTACGTGACCGCCGCCATACGTGAGGCGGAGACAAATGGGTACGATTTATATGCAGCACCTATTCCATCAGTTCCCGACGTAGACAAATGGGAATACATCCGAAAATTGTGTTCCCAACTATCCCCACCCCAATAAGGTGGGGAAAAATGGAAAATATTTTTATACAGGGTCTTCACATATGTTCCCCGCGGAGACAAATGGGAATTTGACCATTATTGGTAATGACGGGTGCATTATTTGTGTATTCCCATTTGTCCCCGATTCACGTGACCTACACCATACATGAGGCGGGCACAAATGTGCATGTTGTATATGAGTTTTGGTGTTCCCATTTGTCCCCGATATTGGTGTTCCCATTTGTCCCCGAGGCGGAGACAAATGGGTACGATTTATATGCAGCACCTATTCCATCAGTTCCCGACGTAGACTAATGGGAATACATCCGAAAATTGTGTTCCCAATTATCCCCACCCCAATAAGGTGGGGAAAAATGGAAAATATTTTTATGCAGGGTCTTCACATATGTTCCCCGCGGAGACAAATGGGAATTCACCCATTATTGGTAATGATGGGTGCATTATTGGTGTATTCCCATTTGTCCCCGATTCACGTGACCTACGCCATACATGAGGCGGGGACAAATGGGAATGTTTTATATGAGTTTTGGTGTTCCCATTTGTTCCCGATATTGGTGTTCCCATTTGGTGCCGATACAAAAGATTTCTATGCAGCGTCTTTTCCCAAATGTCTCTCGCGGCGTGGACAAATAGGAATTCTTCCGAAAATGGTGTGTTCCCATTTGTCCCCACACCAATAAGGAGGGTACAGATGGGAAATATTAAATGCAAATCCTATCACTTCTGTACCCGGCGGGGACAAATGGGAATACATCCGAAAATGGTGTGTTCCCTTTTGTCCTTACAAAAATAAGGTGGGAACAAATGGGAAATATTTATATGCGGCTTCTTTTCCTATATGTTCCCCGCGGGGACAAATGGGCATACACCCATTATTGGTTATAATGGGTGCATTATTGATGTTATCCCATTTGTCCCCTATCCACGTGACCTACGCCATACATGAGGGACAAATGGAAATGTTTTATATGCAGCGCCTATTCCCATCGGGGAACAATAAGAATAATACACCCGTTAATGGTGTGTTCCTATTTGTTCCTGCTTCAATGAAGTGGGGACAAATGGGAAAGATTGTTTGTCTTTTCCCACATGTTCCCGAAGGGGACAAACGGGAATACCCCCATTATTGGTGTATTTCCAGTTGTTCTCGCCCCACGTGACCGCCAATACATGAGGCGTATTCCCAGTTTCCACACCTCAAATCAACCAACCAGATAACCCGATAGAAAACATTTTCTTTTTACTATTGGAATATAAAACAGCTAAATAGTTATTTTGTAAGCTAACTATTCGACAATATTATTCGCAAATAATTTATTCGTGGGCTATTTTATTCGCCGAATAAATTATTCGCGAATGAATTGAACACGAATGATCATTCGAAAAAATTATTCGTCATTCGCGAATGATTTGGTAATTCTCATTCGTAATTCGTCATTCAAATGAATTTTGCCCATCTCTGACTGAAACTACCACGAACGGAATATGTTATATTTTCCTTTAACAAAATCGCATTTTGCTCACTGTTAGCAAAGTACCCTTGTTCGAGCTGCTGAGGTGAAAAATAAATTAAATTGGTACAACACATATCAATCACATTGAACATCCATATATACATTACTACAATCTCCGCTACACGCCAAGGACGGGTTAGGCCCGCGTGTATTTAAGGTCCGTTTCGCCGTGTACACGGGTACACGGGTACCCGGATACACGAATCTTAATTACACGTGTGCACGACTACACGTGTAGAACGGGTCAGAAAACCGTGTACGTGTAGTTCGGAAACGGGTACCGAACACGTGTACACGAAACCCGGACACGACCGCGAGCCCTAGTAAGTACCTACCTGCTGCGGAACTCAACGACACGAACCTGGTTTCAGCCTGGGCAGAAGTGCTATTTAATAATTATAAATAGGGTAATTCGCCAGTAACTGGCCGCCCTAAACTATCAATGAATTCTAAACAGGCCAAAAGGCCTTGAAAAGGCCTGGGCCTTCATAGGTGGAGAGTTGTGGACTGTAATTTAAAGATCTTCAGTAGGAAAAAAATCGATTTAGTAAACCACGAAACGTACATTGTTATAGGAAAGAAATTGATGAAGTGACGCTATGGTAACGGATTCTAAACAGAATTCATTTTAGTATAAAGTTTCAATAACTGGCCACCTTATACTAAAATGAATTATATTTATAGGTGAATAGAATTCATTTTTGGTTTGGGGTGGCCAGTTACTAAAAGTGGCCAGTTACTGGCGAATTACTCTATACGGACTTTTTGCTCTTTTGTTCATTAGTAATATGTAATTTCAGCCTTGGCAGATTGGCCTAGTGATTGTTAATTATCACTAATATATGTCAATACATGTGCATTCAACTATTTAGACCTCATAAATCTAGATAATGCCAACACGTGCGTCAATAACGATAAATCAGCTATTTGTACAAATGTCTAGCACCGATTATTTCGCTATAAAAACTAAATTCTTAAAATGAACCATTAAAAAACAATTACGAGTAAGTGCGTTTCGGGTCACATCAAATGGAGAGTTCCGTACCTTTGCCTCGTAAAATGAACACGTTTTTTTTTATTTACAGTCGGCCTCTTTTACACTGTAATGTCAAATTAAATGGCTTCCCTTTTGCAAGCTTCTATTATGTTTAAAATGCCTTTTGTAATAAGGTCCACCGATGTACATTTAGGAGTGTTGTTGTCTGTACGTAACCCTAAAACGACGGTATATATTAGCTAAGTATATCTTGAAATTCTTCACAAGTAATTGCTATTCAGTATTCAGAAAACGGAAAATGAATACGCGTATTGTCGTTATCTTCCTGTTGTCCATCGTGATGGTGATAGGTCGCGAGGTACACCCAATTATGGACAGAAATCTAGTCCCAATGATGGAAGAAGACCCAATAATGGATAGCAAGGTAGATCCAATGATGAACAGCAAACCAGTCCCAATGATGGAAGAACACCCAATAATGGATGGCAAGGTAGACCCAATGATGGACAGCAAACTAGTCCCAATGATGAAAACCGAAGTAGACCCAATAATAGAACGCGAATTAGATCGAAACAGCGTCAAAATAGATCCTAAAGGAAAATGTGTGCTCAAAGCATTTGTAGACGAGATAAAATGCCTCCTGACTGTGAATGGAATGGAATCTGGAGAGTCGAAACTGAGGGGGGATTTTGTTAAATGTGTCACTGCTTCTATTATACAGTTTATTACGTGTTTCGTCTAGAACTTTCAGGTAAGCACTTATTTCCCTACTAGTACTGTACGACTCTAGAATTGAGTTAAAAATAAAACCGGCCAAGTGCGAGTCGGACTCGCCCACCGAGGGTTCCGTACTTTATAGTATTTAGCTTAGAATAAATATAAAAGTGGAAAAATTACTGTCTTGAGTGAGACTTGAACTCACGGCCTGTCTGGATCGATATTCCAGCAACGACTACAAAATTTATAGTATTTGTTGTTATAGCGGCTACAGAAATACAATACATCATCTGTGAACACTCAGATGGCAGAGCACTAGAGTATTGATCCAGGGGTCGTGAGTTCAAGTCTCACCCAAGACAGTAATTTTTCCACTTTTAAATTTATTCTAAGCTTAATATCATCTGTGAAAATTTCAACTGTCTAGCTATCACGTTTCATGACATACAGCCTGGTGACAGAAAGACGGACAGTGGAGTCTTAGTAATAGGGTGCCATTTTTACCCTTTAGATACGGAACCCTAAAAAAGAAACAGGAAAAATAAGAGGACTAGATTAGATGCCATAGGGCATTTTCTAGCAGCTGTTTTTCTCCAAAAGTCATCGGATCGAAAAATGTGAAAACGCTCTTAGCGCCACTTGCACCATCCCACTAACCCGGGGTTAACCGGTTTAACCGTTAACCCAGTGTCCAATTGTACTAGTAACTATGGTAACTCCAGGTTTAACCGATTAAGCCCGGGTTAGTGGGGTGGTGGCCCCTACAGAGAAAAAAAAGACACGATCGAAGTGGGTTGAAGTTATAACCTGGGTGTCTGGATATCGAAGGGTCTGGGATTCGATTCTCGAGTTGTTCCACTACGTGACTACGTCGATGCGTTTTCAATTACTTTGTAACCTAAATTTTGTTCCTATTTACTAATATATGACTTCTCTTTTTCAGATTTATATCGATTGCATAACTAGTTAATGGAAACCTGCGAGCAGAAAGTACATTATATTGATAATAATGTAATTTCGTATGTATAATTATCTAGTAGGCAGTAATGATTATATTTATAAATTTTATAATGTACCTATACACCGTAAATAATTACCTTTTAAATAATTACGTTAAAATTCATGGTCTTCCTTTTATTTCTGACACTATGTTATTCAGCAAAAAATAATCCTTATGATGAAGCCTTTCGATCGGTATGATAAAGCTACAGGGTAATTTGTTTTTACGTGTAGCGAGTTCGATTCCCGGTTCAACCATGTAATTACATATTTAAAAATCTATGAATGCAGTTTAAATTGTTTTTTAAATTAAAATAATGTCTTCTTTCAGTAGAATGTTCCATCTACAATATTCAGGGTACTTTCCCTCCATGTGACATAGCCGTGGGACGCCCTGTATACCTTACCTACCTTCCTATTGTAATGCTAACGTTAAAAAAATAAACAAACAACAAACGTAGACAATCTTTCTTAATCCATACGTAAAATTTAACTTAACTGCATGGCGCAAGCTAATTAAAATAATTCCTGGCTTATCCATAATTTTAATGAATCCACGAATATGATTACAAATAGGACTCCATTTAACAAATCCTCCCTCAATTTCAACCGAAATGCTAATAACCTTACCTCAAACCTCAATGAGGACAAAGTTGTCTTTGAACTCACCTGCCCGGATTTTCTTCTGTCCTTCCATTTTCCATACATACTCAAACCAAAACAAACTAATTTATACCTTAATTCAACTGCGCAAAGTTCTTTTTCTTTTAACCGCACGACGAAGATTTTCCAAACCTTTTTTACCTGGGCTTTGTACTAAATAAAATTGGACTTTAACCTATTTGACGTAGAGTTCAATTTAGTTTGACATTTAGATAAGGTTTACAGGGCCTACCGCAAAAACCGTATAGCTCGAAAATTGGAGGCATCTTTCTTTTTTACTCCAATGAAGGCGTAATTTGAGTGACAGAGAAAGATGCCCGCAATTTACGATCTTCGGTGTTCGCGGTATACCTTCAGATTTACCACAAGAGGGCTCCTTAGGCGACATTAATAAGTAGAATTAAGATTAAAATGATATTAAATTTTGATATTGTGTTGTGTTCGGATTATTCTGAAGGAAAATTTTAATATGGGCTTCTTTCTCTTTGAGTTTAGGTCCTTTGTGAAGATGGGGAGTGTAACTTTCAACCTTTTGAGCTTCATTATTAGGTATAAATTCTATGAACTTGTGGACATGAATAACTAATAATTCTGTGGATTGAATAATATGAATTAACTTATACCTTCTGAATACAACTCAGTTTCGTTTTGGAGTTAATGTCATGTTTTCATTATATTTACGTATAAACCGGCCAGGTGCATGTCAGACCACGCACAATGCTTAAGTACTTAGTCTTAAACCACCCAACTAGCTAAGGTTCAAAACGATATGTCCAAAATAAACGTTTAAATAACTTAATAAACTGAAATCAAGATGAGAGACCTTTGCCCAATGCCCAGCAGTGGGACACTATAAATGGCAAATTTAAAAAAAAAATAAAAAAAACTTTGTTAAGGTGGGGAGTATTATTTGAGTATTGTTTGTATTTTTGGATATTATCAATACATTTTATAAAACAAAGTTTCCTGCCGCGCCTGTCTGTCTGTACGTCTGCCTGTATGTTCGCGATGAAGTCAGAAACTCCGGAACGGATTTTCATGCGATTTTCACTATAATAATTGCTATAAGTCGCTATAAGGGTGGCGGGGAAGGTGCGGGCGCCGTACGCCTGCCGCCCGCACCTTCCCCGCCACCCTTAGTCGTCCGACCCCGTCGCCCCCGTACCGCGCAGGCGAGGACTCATTTAAGCGGTCGGTCTATAGTACATAATTTATGTTTTGCGAAACCGCATCTTTCCTATTAGGCTAACGTTCACTGCAAAGAGACAGATATAACGCAACACTTGAACACCTTTTAAGCCACAACAGAAGTCAGGGACTGATGAGGCGAGGGCATTTTCATTAACGTGTGCAGACTGCACGGGGGCCGCGCCCTTTGTCTTTTAACCACTGCTGCGGCACTCGCGTTGATGGCTCTCGATTAGGAACTGAACCCCTAGTGTACATTTCATTCGATGGCGTGACGAGTGTTGAATTTGCGTTTTCTATTTTGGTATGGGATTTTGAACAGCGCGCCTAGCGGGACGTTTTGGAAACTCAAAATCCCGTACAAAATGACACTTTAACGCAAACGCGTACGTCACGTCACGCTATCGAATGAAATTTACACTAGGGGTACTGGCGGCCTAGCCAAGGTGACAATCGCTTGCGCTTCGCCATCGAATCGCTTTGTGTCTCTCCGTCACTCTTCCATATTAGTGTGACAAAGACAGTTGTGTTTCGTTCGCTACGGAGCGTTAGCGATTGGCATGTTGTCTATGGGGCCTGGCAGCGTTATACTACAAAGAGACAGATATAACGCAACACTTGAACACCTTTTAACCACAACAGAAGTCAGGGACTGATAAGGCGAGGGCATTTTCACTAACGTTCGCTACGGAGCGTTAGCGATTGGCATGTCTATGGGGCCTGGGCTAATAATGTAGTAAACGAAGCAAGTTGTTGTATGGAGACGGTTACATATCAGAATACCGAAAACTGATTTACCTAATGTTGAATCACCTATGCTTGATTCACCTATTTTTAAATGACCTATCGATCATTTTACCTAAACATTGACTGACCTAAGTTTATAATACCTAAGCTCAAATAACCTAATGGACGAAACACCTAATGCACGATATACCTAATGCACGTTTTACCTACTGCACGTTTCACCTAAAGCTATTATACCTAATGAACGAATCACCTATAGCTGATATACCTAATGGACGATACACCTAAAGCTGATATACCTAATGAACGATGTACCTAAACTTGATTTACCTAATGGTCGAAATACCTAAAACTGTTAAACCTATCGCACGAAATACCTAAAGTTGATATACTTCCTGAACGAATTACCTAATGTCGATATGCCTAATGCACGGAATACCTAAAGTCTATATACCTAGTACAAAATTCATATCATTTTGCGGAATGATCCAAGTGGCAACCAACTCCACCCAATAAATCGTATGATTTCCCAACCTTAAAGTAGAAACTGTTTGTTTGGATAACAACTTAAAAATACACTTTTTGAAACGCTACTTTTTAGGTAGTAGACTGATTTCGTAAGTCTAATACAAAATTAGTTATCTTATCTTATCTTATCAAAAACTTAATTTTTGTAAGTTAACATCATGACGATGAAATAAAAGTCGGTTTTGGCACTGTTTGGTCGCAGTTAACCTAACACGCTCCTCCTCGCTTTGCTCGTCGTCGCACCTATCTCGACTCTGGCAAATGACTAGACCTTATATTATAATAAAAAATGGTAAGCCAATTGAATGATTTGGCTAAAAAAATTATACCAAATGTTGTATGTACACTATGTACTAATAATATTCTACTAAACAATCATTCTATTTTTGATTTTAGGTACATATTTCGTTCATTAAGTCCATCAACTTCAGGTATTTCGTGCATTAGGTGTATCAAATTTAGGTATTTCGTTCATTAGGTATGTTAACTTTAGGTAATGCGATCATTAGGTATACCGACTTTAGGTAATTCGTGCAGTAGGTATGTTAACTTTAGGCAATTCGATCATTAGGTATACCGAGTTTAGGTATTTCGTGCATTAGGTATATCAACATTAGGTGTTTCGTGTATTAGGTATATTAGCTTTAGGTATTTCGAGTATTAGGTGTTTCAACTTTAGGTAAAACGAGCATAGGTATTCTGAGCTTAGGTAAACCAATTGTAGGTGAAACGTGCAATAGGTAATTCGTTCATTAGGTGTTATGAGCTTAGGTTAATTGATCATTAGGTATTTAAAAAAATAGGTGAAACGAGCTTAGGTGATTCAACATTAGGTAAATCGATTTTCGGTATTCTGATATGTAACCATGGAGACCCATGCATTAATTCCTCAGTCGATGAAATTTTGCTTGGTTATTGTATAGTATGAGCCGAAACTAACATTATAAATATCCAAAAAAAAACCGGCCAAGTGCGAGTCTGACTCGCGTTTCTAGGGTTCCGTACATAATTCCGACTCACGCTTGACTGCACATTTCTAATAGGTTTTCCTGTCATCTATAGGTAAAGAACTATTTTGTGTATTTTTTTCAAAATTTTAGACCCAGTAGTTTCGGAGATACAGGGGGAATGGTAATTTTTTGGCTATTTGTATTTTCTTAAATAACTTCGAACCTATGTATTTTTAAATTATACAAAAAATATGTCCATCTTTGGGTTACTAATTTACATATGTGTACCAAATTTCAACTTAATTGGTCCAGTAGTTTCCGAGAAAATAGGCTGTGACAAACAGACAGACAGACCCACGAGTGATCCTATAAGGGTTCTTTTTTTTCGTTTTGAGGTACGGAACCCTAAAAACACTCCTAAGTTAGGTATTTATACGTAAACATACAAAGCTGTTTATTTATTTAACCTAGTAATTCCTCCGTCCGAAATTTTTTTACCAAATAAGTTATTGGTATTTCTGCTGGGATTTTTTTTATTGTTATGTCATATATTGTTGCAATACGTTACATGAATATTTCCGGTGGAGACGAAAGTTTGAACGGAGCATTTTTCCGTAAAAAGATATTAACGATTTAAGACTTTAGGTATTTACTTAAATACTATTACTATTATTCTTTGGATATTTATACAATACTTTTTATTTATTGATACTTTATCATACTGTAAAGTTTTTTCTGGCTGAGGAATTACTGCGGGGTCCACTACCTTTATTTACTACACTATAACGTTCACTGCAGCGTTATACTGCAAAGAGACAGATATAACGCAACATTTGAACACCTTTTAAGCCACAACAGAAGTCAGGGACTCATGAGGCGAGGGCATTTTCATTAACGTGTGCAGACTGCACGGGGGCCGCGCCCTTTGTCTTTTAACCACTGCTGGGGCACTCGCGTTAATGGTTCTAGATTAGAAAATTTAGAAACTGGGTATTTTCTTGTACCTATCTTTGTTGCATGGTAAGATAGCACTCCCTCAGACTTTTAAACCGGCACACTCTAAAAAAACTCGTATCTTATTTCGTCAATCAAAAGAAAAATGTGGTAAGTATATGTATGGGATGCAAACATAGTTACTGCCTTTTAACTTTGAGTCGAGATTTTTTCAAAGTAGTGCCGAAATATTTTGACCCAGTCGAATTAAAGGATGACTCACGCTAGAATGGTCCGGGTCCGGGCCGAGGCGTCTTACACTTTAGTTTTCTATAGAAAGCATCACGTGATCAGCAATCATCCGTCATAGAAAACGATGCCACGGCCTGGGCCCGGACCGTTCTAGCGTGAGTCATCCTCCTCGGAATGAGAGATAATACGCTGGAAACTCCTATATATACAGCTTCATTAAGGCGCTCTAAAAGTTGCCTTAAAAGTCACAAAAAATCTCGTGTGCGCGTCTTAAGTTATTCGGTAAAAAGTCACAGAAATCAGTTTTTCTTGAATATCATATCAATGTTTCTACAACTCCAATGAGAATTGTAGACCATAAACGCACTTTAGCTTTGAGTGAAAAAACAGTTTTGGACCTAAAACCAGAGGTGGCATTAGAAGCAATCACTACACCTTATAAAACAAAGTATGTTCGCGATAAACTCAAAAACGACAACGGATTTTCATGCTGTTTTCACCTAGAGTCTGTTCGGAAAGGGAAAAGTCGTGGAATGTATTGGGCCCCATACACTCCAATACATTCCACGACTCTTACTCTTTCCGCAAAGACTCTATCCATAGAGTGATTCTAGAGGAAGGTTTAGGTGTATAATTTATTAAGGTTTTGTGTAGTAACCCGTGCGAAGCCGGGGCGGTTCGCTAGTTAACAATATTAAGATTTTAACATCTCCATGGTGCCTATTCCTTCAACAGCAACGAGAGTCCAGCGCCACCAGAAAACAAAGTTTTCCCTGCGATTAGAACGAGTTCAAAGTAAGAGTTTTGTCATCGAGGCATTGTGCCGTGATGGGTTCTTTAATATCGTGCGTTCTCCCGCCATTCTATATAATAACCGCACAATTTCCTACCTTAAAATACCTGAATTCGTTCCTCCAATTTTGAACTCTGTCCCTTTTGTAATTTGGTTGCTTTTTGGTTATAATACGGTACATCTGCGATTTGACTTTTTGTTTGGAGTGTTTTGTGTTCAGTAGATTGACTTTTTGTTCTCTCGTTTTAATTTGAGGGGTAAATTGGAAAATGGAAATCGATTGGCACTGTTGAAGTGATGTATAAAGAAACATGATTTTATTGTTAAATTAATTTTGAATTGAAATTTGAAAGTTTTAAGCGTGTGTCTTTCAAAGTAAAGTAAAGTTTTAGGGCTGTAGCTACAGTAGGTAAGTGCCCCGACTTCAGGAGGTACCCGCGTCGCCATACTAGCTGTATAGAAAAGTAGATAAGGTGTATTCGGGTATTACCGAATGTCGGATAATTCCGAAATTCAGATGAAAATCACCCTTAATTCCATCATAATAAAAGTCTCTTTCGGAATTATCCGACAGTTTTCGACATTCGGAATTACCCGAGTAAACCTTACTTAAGATACATATACTAAGCTGATACATGTAATACATATATAACATAGGGTCATTGCGCTAGTTTTCGTCCACTTGACGAAATTTGAATATAAACCTCAGATAAACCTTCATTGCTCCACTAATTTGGACTTATGTGTTGTAATATAATTTTTATGTAGATAAATAAATTGTAATATCTAAACAATTTATCTATCTACATTAAAATGATATTTCGCAAGTAGCAAATTAAAAATGAAATATATTATTTGCTAATCTGACAAGTGGACGGAAACTGACACTGGACGGTAAACTGACGCAATTACCCTATACAAATACTACATACATATAGATGGTCAAGCAAATCTTGTCAGTAGAAAAAGGCGCGAAATTCAAATTTTCTATGAGACGATATCCCTTCGCGCTTACATTTTTCAAATTTGGCGCCTTTTTCTACTGACAAGATCTGCTTGACCAAGTATAATTTAAATATGTAGTATTACATAGAAAATACCCATGACTCAGAAGCAAATATCTGTGCGCATGACTCAAATAAATGCCCTTACCGAGATTCGGAACCCAGAACCATCGGCTTCGCAGGCAAGGTCACCAACTAGGCCAAACCGGTCATCAAATTGAGCGACTAGCATCAAAACAACAACTGTCTCATTTCTCATTTATGTTTTTTATTGTAGAAACAAACCTAGTTAAGGTTGCATTAGAATACAGAATAGATGCGAATACGCACAAAGCGGTGTTGGCGCGTCTGCGCAGAGGTTTTGATACTTGTTTCTAACCGACTTCAAAAGAAGGAGTTTACCATTGGACTGTATTTTTTTGTATGTTTGTTACCTCACTTAGTTTGTTACCCTTTTTGACTAAAAGTATATATTTACTAGTAGTTCCAAGTTTGTCCCTTTTTTGTCGTATTCAGTTCTGATGATGGGATCCATGAGGAATTGAGGGAACTCCTCAAATCTTCCAGGCTTTCGTTCAAATAGATAAGTGCCATTTGGCACAGATTATAATAATAGTTCTTACGAGTACGAGTAGAACTCTTGAACGACGCATATTTCATGCGGATTTTATTATAAGTATCCTTATTGAAGTCGGTTTTTCTTTTTCAACCGACGAAAAAAACGGAGGAGGTTCTCAAGTCGACGCGTATATATTTTTTTTTTATGTATGACCACGCATAACTTTTTACAGAGTATCGTCGGTGCAGGTGCTTCACTAAGGTGCTCAAGTTTGTTTGAGGCTGGCACCGACTCCAAAAATAACAGATTGTAAATATATACCTACCCAGATTTGTGTGATTGATTTCAGAAGTATGTATATACATAGTTCATAGGTATTCACTTGCGTTATTGAAGACAAAATAATTATTTTTTTCTTTTCAGTGCGCTATTGTTTTTGTTGGTCGACTCGTTTCGTGTTAGTGCCGGTTTTTTTATTTCCTTTTAGTTTTTTTTCGGCGGTTATTTTTTTTGTTAAAAAGTTTTTTTTTGTACATAGGTACATCTTACTGCGTACCTAACATTAATGTAGAAACCTGGGGCAAAATATAATCCTGTATTAAAAACCCGTAGGATCCATGCAGCAGTATCTACTAGGTGCCTTCGACATCTCTGAAAGGGCATTGCGTCATACCTACTAAACTACGAAAGAATAAGAGTACCAGCAAAGTAAAAGGATCAAGAACTTTCATTCGCACTAAAGCCAAGATGTACTAAATAGTTAAATACCATGTTATGAACTGACCGACAATGGCCAGCGGTCAATATTCTTTTCAAAATGGCCAAGACAACACATTCCCACGACATTGTGTTCAAAACAATCCAAAATGTCGCAAAAACGCGACAACATTCCAAAGTCCAAAAATACTTCTATAGCTTTTGTTGTTAGGTGATAAGGATCAAATCTGCTTGCGTTCTATTTTATCAAATGCAAACTTTATATTTGTGCACAAATTTAACAGTGCTATTCAAAAAAGCGTGGGTGGCTTTTAATACGATTGCGAAGAGTTCAAATTCGGTTTCGTAAATGTAAAAGTAAGTTTGTAAGTCCGCGGTCGAGATTTGATGTTTCTGCATTATTTTAAATGTTTAGGGTCAAATATTATTGTCACAGCAATGCATCAACGTGTGGGTTGTATTGGGATTGTATTGCTTTTGTATTGCTACTTATTTACAGATCGTTTAACTTTAAATATCGTGAGAAACTGGAAATGTGGAGATTTTACAAAGGACCTACTTAAGGTAAAGTTAAATTTTGACAGTTGACAGTGTTCGGTGACCCTAGTTAACTGTGAATTATTATGATCGATGGTATTAATTTAAAGGCGGCTTTTCTATGTGGTACTAAACTGCCGTCTTTTTTTCATGTAGCAATATTATTATTCTCCTAGATGTAGGATCATATAGGATCAAACATTGCATGATTCACTTTTTTTCTTCATAATCTGATCGGCGATAAACCCTAGCTAGTCACACCTGATGGAAAGTGAAGACAGAGTCTAAGATTATTTAACTTTTCCTTGTATACTAATTCTTAGTTATTTAAATAAAATAGGTGTGTGTAATATTTTCTAATGTCAACTGCATTCTAGGAGCCCAAGTCATAGGCAAAGGCATAGCCTAGTTTGGGATCCACCTGTGTCTGTAAGATCGTTTTCAATTGTCAATTAAAAATATTCTAAAATATTCTATTCTAAGATGGAGCTCACCGGTTCAGTAATAGTAATAGCCCACTCTTAAAATTGCTTAAAAAGAGACTGAAGTTATATTTACACTACTAAAAACGTGTAAGAAGAATACGCAAATCACTGTCGTCATTTATGTACCAACACTGTTATTCTTATATTACACTCCACCTACACCTACACCCGCAATCCGAAAACCCCGCATTTTATCTCCAATGCAAATATCCCCTTTTCAACCGCACAATAGTCAACTTTGCAGCCATTGTTTATTTTCTTACTAGATTAGGCTGTTGAGAGAGATAGACGAACACATTTGTTCAAAGAAATGATATACTACTCATTCGTGCGTGCGACGGAACGCATGGAAAGAACAAACTTATATTTGCAGGTGAAAAACTCTTTCATTTTCCGTTACAAGTCTTATTATGTACGCGATAAGGGTCTGTTTTGGTGGAGGTTGTGTTTGGTAACGGTAAATGTAAGTTTGCAGAGACAAACCACAGACAACGAATATAAAATATGGCAGAAAAGTGGACCCCGGATGCAATAAAATATCAATTTTTTTATCGTCCCCTCGGCATAGTTTTAGTTTTCTAGTGGCATGCGAATATCATTGGGGAGGAGTTGTGGAATAAATGATATATTCGGTCTTGCTTTTGAAGGAATATCCGCGAAATGTAAGTTATTGTGTTTTTATTTTTTAATTTAACCGATAGAGACCAAAACGTGGTATAAGTTGTATATTTGTATAGTTGTATACTCGCATGAAAAAATGTTAGACTCGACGCAAATTTTATGTTCTACAATTCTTAGACCCCATTCGCACGACAGCTTAAAAAGCGTTGCGTTAAAACCCGACGTTGGCGCTTTTTTACCGTTTCCAATATTTGTGTTCATATGAACGCTTAAAAATCACTTGTGAGTCGTAATGCCACGTACGCATCTCAGCAAAGCCATACTTTATTTGCTATTACGACGTATTATTTGAATATAGCTTGAATATTTCAGGAATTTGTAAGCATAAGTTGACATTTTTAAGGTGAAACTAATAATAATCTTGACGATTAACACCAAAAATTTACACTTGACAGCCAACTGACAGCAGCGCCGGCGCTTTTTTAACGCTTGTGAGTACAGATACACGGAGTTCCGTATGCTCTATTCAATTTGACGTCAACGCTCAACGCCGAAAATCGAACAGTGCTCGATAAAAAAGCGCCGCGCTTAAAAACCGCCTTCGTGTGAATACATACATGGTTATCCATTGGTGTCATTCAAACGCTTTTTTAACGCGCGTTGAAAAAGCTGCCGTGCGAACGGGGCCTTACCTACATGTAAAAAACCGGGCAAGTGCGAGTCGGACTCGCGCACGAAGGGTTCCGTACCATAATGCAAAAAACGGCACAAAAAAAACGGTCACCCATCCAAGTACTGACCCCGCCCGACGTTGCTTAACTTCGGTCAAAAATCACGTTTGTTGTATGGGAGCACCTGGGGAGCACCACTTAAATCTTTATTTTATTATGTTTTATAGTATTGGTTGTTATAGCGGCAATCAGAAATATCACGGTTCGTGAGATACAGCCTGGTGACAGACGGACGGACGGACGGACGGACAGCGGAGTCTTAGTAATAGGGTCCCGTTTTACCCTTTGGGTACGGAACCCTAAAAACATCGAAGCTATAGAAATTTTGATATCCGCGAAAAACCGATTTTTATGACATTTGACCTTGAATAACTTCTGAGTTTCTGACGCGCACACGATATATGCGTCGACTTTTAAGAGAACCTTTAACACGTCATAACGAAGGTGTATACGAGATTCCAGCTTATTGTCTCTCATTCCGAGGTGAAACCCTTAATTTAACTGGGCCATTAGGTATGTACCACTGAAAAATACGAAATCGCGGTTAAACTGTTCTTGCGTCGGGGGTTAAAAAACATTAATTGCTCGTGACAGACAATAGCAGTCGAAAGTTTTAATTTATGGCCCATTTTGTACTTTTTCACAGTGACAATAGTTAATAGCAAAAAGAATAGATAGTATAGAGGGGTCCTGTCATTGTAAATTTTGTAGTCACTGTAAATTTACTGCCATCTATCGACACACGACTAAAACTCAAAATGAAACCGTATAAAGTTATCAAAATATGTATATATATATGGATAAATGATTTTATTATTTTTATATCATTTTGATCCATGTTCATTCACTGATATCTATGTGTTAAAATTGTTAAATATGAAACGGTGTCGTCACGCCATCTAGCCGAGGATAGGCTAAAGGTGTGTGCGGCATCTATTCGAGAATGACTTTTACTTGAATTCGAAGGCACGTTTTTTCCTTAGACTTTATTCGTCTTATACGAAGTTACATATGTCTTTGTTAATAGTATGAGGTCTCTTCTCTAGCGACTTTCATGTTGATTGTCACTGTGACAAGGTACGAAATTGGGCATAAATTAATACACATATTTAATTACACAAACGGGTCTACCGCGATATAATTTCATTGTTTTTACCTTTAATTCCGACGTTTCAGCTGAGTTGCACCACAGCAGAGTTGAGTTAGAGTTGAGTTGAGTTGCAGTTGAGTTCCGTGACCACAGCTGGTGCAACTCAGCTGAAACGTCGGAATTAAAGGTAAAAACAATGAAATTATATCGCGGTAGACCCGTTTGTGTAATTAAATATGTGTACAAAACGCGAGAGTTTAAAGTGTTATATAAATTAATACTTTCGACCGTACTGTTTACATAATAAACGACCATTTTTGACAAAAAAAGTAAAAAATCTATGCTAGTATAAAAATGAATAATATTATAACAAGTGGCTCATAATAATGAAGAGGCATCGCCAACATATGAATACAATATTCACCTTATTACGACGGTATAAAGTTCAAAGTGTACGCGTATGTAGTCTGTGCACCACAAATTAAAAGGGGCCAACAAGCATCAATCCACCGCCGCTATTGACTTATTAAGTCATTATGTTGTTTGCATGATGATGTAGGCTGGTCATCCAGTGCAAGACAAGATTATATATTAAATAATATTTACTAGCGTATTTAGCGAGTTCGTCCCGTATGAGTAGTAAAAATGCCCAGGAAACAGCATTGCGAGGGTTTCGACACATGAGGGTTAAATACACTTAGCTACCGATTGAAAAACAAATTGTTACCACACTAACACAAGGAAAAACACTAACTGTGAAACATGACAAAATCAAATCCAAATGAATGCTATTAAATATTTATCGTTGAAATTTATCATTTTATTTTAAAGTCATTTCTTCCAAATTTTTAATCATTTATTTACATACAATATAAAAAAACTGTTTTTATTCTTATTCTTATTCAATTTAATTTTTGCCCAACTTTGGTAACGAGAGTTTCAAGGCACAAGGGTTAAACAAATGCCACCGAGTGTAACACAAAATTTTTCACTAGGGCTTACTTACCTACTTAGCTCTAAACTATCAAACAAAATCAAAGCAAATCGATTCAAAATGAATGTTATTAAATATATTAAATATGTAGGTATCATTCAATATCATCATTTAAAAGTCATTTCTACCAGTCAACATGTAGAAACAACTCAAAATTTGCATCTAAGTAATTACTTTGCGCCACATGTGGATAAAATGCAACTTTCCCATCATTTTTTGAAAATTAAAGAGAATCTTTACGATCTGGTGTGGTAAAATAGTACATTACTACAGAGGCCGGGACGAAAGGGGTTGCCGGCCGAAGACATATAGACGGCCGAGCGAAGCGAGGCCAGATAGGTCTGAGCGCGGGCAACCCCATTTCCCGCCGAGGTATGTAGAGTGCTTTTCTCAAACATGCAATGAAATAAATAAAATAAAAAATCCACGAAATCCAAGTTTTATTTATAGAAAAAACTAAAAGTAAACTACACCCAAAATATAACCAACACGTACCTATATCATTATCACGCGTATGTTTTACACGAGTCGTGTATTTTTACTACCCGTATTTTTTCATGTATCTTTGATTTTTTCGCCTTGTATCCGTCTGACTGTCGTTTTCGTCATATAAGTTTACATAGTCTTTCATGTTCATATCATGTTTCACATACATCGTTGCTTTATGCATGGAGTAAATAAGTATAATTTCCACAGTGTTGACGAATTTTTAGTTACATTCATTTAAAATATGCCACAAAACTGTTTCTAATAAACTGTAAGCCATTTTTCTTAGTTTCTCAAATAATAAAATTGCCATAAGCAACCATATACATACTTCGTCTTTGACTTGGCGGCAGAGGCAGCAAGTTATTAAAATCAATTCTGCTTACGCTGCCAATTCCAACACCTACGATTACAATTATTATTAATTTCATTATTTCGTCGGAACTCATATTAAAGTCAAAAAATCAACAACGCACCATAAATCCAATAAAACAGAATGAATATTTTTCAACTTTACCTCCATAACAATTTAAAAAATATAACTACGCGTGTTTGAGTAGACCTTTTTACCGCTAACGTTTAGATGAAATATTTTAAATGTTTTTATTTGTGTAGTTAAATTTAACATTATAAAATTATAGAATGTATTATTTATTAAGTTCATATTGATTTTATACAAATAAAACTGCAAATTATAGCAAACATTGTTTTTTGTTTTTTTTTATATGCGTAGTGGCAGTGTCATTACGAACCATAAAGCAAATACTGCCTCTAGTTTTTTTTTATGGATGAATGCCACGATGATGTGTCACAAATATCTGTGAAATGAAAATAATAAAGAGGACTTTGCCGGCCTAGGCCTGCAAGATGTGTATGAAATTCCATTAACGACCTTTTGTCCTAGCCGCACCTGAAACGTCATACTTCGCAGCCTATTATAAGGAACATAACATCAATATTTCATTGCATGTTTGAGAAAAATATTTTACAGCTCATCTTGGACTGTCCCCAAGCCTACGCAGTCACTTGACAGATGTGGAGGGCTATCGATTCAATCCCGACTGATGTCATTTGCATAGATCTTGCGCCCTTGGCCCAGTGGGTGTCGAACAGTGATAGGGGTTCGAATCCTAATTTAATGGTAAATTTGATAAGCAATGGTCTGATTTTTTTATTGATTACAAAAATCTGATGTGTAGATTTAATTTTGGATGGTGCCTTGACCATAGATGGCAGACATTTTTATGCAGTTTCTAGTTAGAATATGTAGCAGCATTAATGTACTTATTTACTTCTAAGTGGAAATTTCAAATTATAATAATTAACGAATTTATTTTCTTATTAGATTTATTATTAATGCGTGTGTCCTGACCGACTCATAAAAGCAGAGTCGAAACTACAAAGGCTAGAAAGTAAAAATTTACACAACTGGTTTCATCTATATTGTGAACAAGAAATAAGAAGCCATTTTGAGAAATTTATTTTTGGGGGTTAAAAATGAAAAGAATATTTGTATGTGGATTAAGTTTTATTTTAAACTAGGAATTTGAAACTTCATAAAAAGACTTATTGAGAAAATACAAGAAAAGCTATTTCAGCGAATTTAAAAATTCATCACAATAGGTAGGTAGTGAAAAACGGGTTTGAAACTATGTACCGGGAGCGAAATTTTTTGAGAGATCAAATAAACAAAGTCGCGGGCAGAAGCCAGTTGTGATATATGTAATATATAAGTGTAAGTAAGTAAGTAAGTGTAACATTCCATTTCTGACCACAGCTGCACTACTAGTACGAACGCGTCGGTGTTATATTGACAATTTCCATAGTAAAATGAATGGTAGTGCTGCTGTCGTTAGAAATGGACTGTCACCTTAATGCATACCATTTTAATGTTTGAAATGTGTGTATATAAGCCGAAATACTTACCGCGCATGTTTTTCGAAACCAACACCTACCGTTTACGGGCCCATAAACGGGGCCAGGAATCGAACCCGGTCGTAAATCACGACTCTAATCTTGTGAGTTGCAACAAATTTCACGCTCGGCCGCCATTCTTAATGCATCCGAAATTGCGTTCGCGGATCGGTTTTACAAGGTTTCGGGTTTGGTATCGAAATACCATTTCGGAATGAAAGATGGATATCAGTCTTCGAGACTCGAATGACATTTTATGGGAACAAGTTAGAGAGTTTTCACATTGTCAGATCCGACATCTGATATCGGATCGGATTATGTGAAAATGCTCTTACTTGTATTGCATTGTATATTATTATATATGTCGGGATTTCAGGAATTGTGGGCGTATCGTACGGCCGTTCTCCGACATATTTTTTGATATATAGTTCGAAAACTAGGTTAGGTTTGTCTTGGAACAACTATCTTTATCTTTATATTGTGCGCGCTGGGACCCCATGGACCTAAGGTCCATGGGGTCCCAGCGTGCACAATATAAAGATAAAGATAGTTTATTATTCAAGTAGGCATATTACAATGCGCTTATGAACGTCAAATAAAGCTACACCGGCTCCAACCCTACACCTCTGCCTCGAGAAGATTTAAGTTTGGCAACAAACTTGGCGGGACACATATTTTCAAATCATTACATCTTATAATCAACAAGCATTACAAGTAAATAAGAAAAAATACAATTTAAATTACTATAGAATTCATGCAATTATACAGTGGGTATTATTCTTTATAGATTTTTTTTCAAGTTGTTCGCAGAAATCGCGAAGCGTCTGGTTGACGTAACTGGTGACCGAAGAGCTGGCGGCTACCTCGCACAACGCATCAGCATGCGATACAGCGAGGAAATGCCGCCAGCATCCTTGGTACAATGCCTCAAGGGCCTGTTTTAGATTTAAGCTAGTTATTAATTCCGTTTAGTATATACAAGGTTATAGTACCACTGTATATATCTTGTATGTAACTAAATGATTTTTCCCTCTATTAGTCATATAACTAAGACAACTTGCTAAGGCAACTTTTCTTTCCACCTGTTTCCAGTTTCCAGCCAAATGTTCCACTAGATATCGGAACATCCTTAAAATCGAAAAGCGAACTATCCCCGTTAGGTCTCGTTGAAACCAAGCCCCGGGCAAAGTCATCCACACCCGGAAACCAGTACCATCACAAACTATTAACTGACATAATATATACCTTATCACAAGGCTTTAAGGTCTACCATAGATCAGGTACAAGCTGTTACTGCATCTCACCTGAGAGCGTTCACCTCTGACCCCGGTCATCTCGACGGCGGCCGTCTCGCTCGCACCAGGGGTGGGTGACATAAGGCTGTCTCTGTCGTCGACCGCTGAGGTTCGATCGCGGGCCGTTTGGATCCGCGCGTCCTCTGAATTGCAGGGAATCTCTGAAGTGGGTACAAAAATTGGGGAACCATATTTTTTAAAGTGAAGTGTGAGAGGTTGTTTCGATTTTATGCATATTTATTTTTCGCATGCCCTTCAATCATAACGCGTGAAACCGCTGCCATTAGACCATCTGGAAAACCGAAATCTAATGCAGCAAGAATGTATCTAAATATTTATTTATTTATTTAATCTTTATTGCACAATACATGAAGGTACAAATGGCGGACTTAATGCCTTCAGGCATTCTCTACCAGTCAACCAATGGGTCAAACCAGAAAGATTAAGTTTAAATTCTGATTCAAATTTAACAATTTGTTACGATTTGATCTCATTATGATACCACACTGAAGACCGCTCATTCTAATTGGTACAGTCAACTGTTAAAATATGGGTGTAGTCAACTTATTCAAAAATATGTCCCATAGTTTTTAATTCGCTGACATAAGAGCTATGTGACATATTGTTGAGATGATTTGTGCACCCATATTTTTACAGTTGACTATACCTACCTGCGAAATGAAATGAGATACGTGCGTGTGATGCGTGCCAATCACTAAGACGATCGTCAAAATCATATCAAAACCAGTTGAAAACCATAAAAACTATAACAAATTGTCCGATTGAAATCGACCTCATGGTAGGGCAATTGGGCTTTCCTGTAAGAAGTACTGTACCTAGGTAGGTACAGTACTTCTTACAGGAAATAGGTATAGGTGGAGGTATAGGTATAAGAGTATAGGTATACTACGTCTTGGCGCTCTGGGAAGATGCATGTATACCATGCGCCGAAGATATTAGTAGGCAATATGATGGCAAAAGACTTACAAATTCAACTGACTAGGTACTTCCTGACAAAATGTCAGCTCAAATTATACCAACTGAAAATCAAAGCACTTAATTTACGGTTTTCACAAGACATTCTGAATTTCGTCCAACAGAAAGCCAAAAGTAAACCACCTAAACGTAAGTACTACAAAACTTTATTATCTTAATGTGATGGCACTGATATAAACTAAATTAGATGGAAATAATAGCTTAAAACAAAAGAAAAGTGGCTATGTATGTTGTACGATATCTCACCGCATTCTGTCTAGCACTAAAAGATAAGATAAAGATAAAAAATAGTTTATTCAAGTAGGCATATTACAATGCGCTTATGAACGTCAAATAATCTGTTTATCTGTAATATAACTACGTATTTTTCTTAGACCTTGTAGACTATTAATAACGTAGAGGTTCCAGTGCCCGACACAGCTCCATTAGCTCCAATAATCGACATTTTCAATCATAATGTCCTAGCAATAAAGTAGACAGAAAGGTGTCGAATACCGAGTCTTAACATGTCGATTATTGGGGTGTTTACGTTACTTACCAAAAACGAATAATAAAAGAAAGGTAGCCACATTTCGTGTACCGCGTGGCGCTGTGGGAAGACGCTCTGCACTACACTATGCGGCAAAGTAGTAGGTATGTATGTGCACACAATATCTCACCGTATTCTGTCTAACACTAGCACATTAACAACACAGTGCTATAGATTACAAGGTGTTAGTAAATGCACGTGATAACAAACAGGCATATTCTGACTTTAATAACAGGATTTGGATTAGTAGAGCGTTTTCCAAAAAAAATTTACAATTGATTCATGTCTTCAAAATATTGACTTCTTGGGCTCATTTTACTCAGAATCATTTGTACATTCACGCCTCATACATGAAAAAATGTGTCCAAAAATTTCCTTTCCAGATCGTCACATTTTTGTATGAAAAGTTGTTTTATTTGTATGAACGTGACGCACTGGAAAAATATTTTATCATACAAAATTTTGGGACACATTTTTTTCATGTATGAGGCGTGAATGTACAAATGATTCTGATAGAAAATGGGGTATCTATTGTTTCCCAAATAGTTTTAAGTCATAATGTATTGTTTGTCCGAATTTTCGTTAGTCATAATTGGTTTTTCTCAGAAACCCGTAACTTTTCAGGGTGCCATGAAACAAACCTAACCTAACCTAACCTATCTATAGAATAACCTTACGAAAATCCTGAAAAGTTGACGGTTTCAGTTTTATGACCAACGATAATATTATGACAAACAATACATTATGACTTAAAACTTTATGGAAAACAAAGGGACCCCTAGAAAATGACATGTCGGACGCCTCGGCTCGGGCCCGGCCCGGTCTAGCGTGAGTCATGCTTTAACCTTACGTATTTACTTTTGATCAAGCAGAAATTAAGCTCTAACTTCCGGGTAGAAGAGACATTTTATGATTTTTTGTAGTCTGTGTAAGTAACCAAGACACAAGTAGAGGACCAAGTCCAACGAGATGGTGTGACCAAATATCCGCCCAGCTGGACATCACACTAAGCAACGCTTCCCACAAAGCAACCGACAGGGAGAAGTGGAGAGCTGCCATAGGAAAAATTAGTAAGCGGAGTCACGATCCTCAGCAATGAGGGACCGACTTAGAAGTATCGTAAAACGGGGTGAGTATAGGTTTCGCGGGGAGAGGTGGGTTATGAATGGGGAGAGAAGGTTTGAGAGGGGGGTGAGAAGGGATTTTAGGCTACTGCTACAAAAATAATGTATTCCAATTTAAAATGGAGCTATATAGTAATACGCATAATAAAAAAAAATCGATCCAACAATCTTCCAAAATCACCTTTGTATGAAAACCCCTCTCACCCCAAATACGAGGCACTACGGGGTGAGGTGGATTTTCCTCTGTATCGTCAAAGTTATGAAATGGAACTACCCAAAATAAAATAAAAACTAAAATACAAACGTCCGGAACACTTATTATATACACCATTCAGTTTTCATATGTAAAAATAAAATGTTATCAAGGTTTGAATTTCAGTTTTTACTCTACTCACCCCATTTTACGGTAAGTAAAAGCCACAAATTATAAAACAACCCTTATTTAAACGTCCCTCTAAACGTATCGGAGCGTGTAAAATCACTGCGTATCCGAATCGGAACTCTTTTGTTGACCCTACTGTTTTACTGATTTTTGAATAAAATTCTTTTGTTGACCCTACTGTTTTAGTGACGTCTAGTTGATGTGTGATTATTATTCGGATGTGTGGTTACTTTGTGGTCATTGTTTTTAATTTATGCACATAAAAATAAATTGAATCGATTTTGTTACAATTAGGCCTTTCTACTTATAAGGGCTAAAATATTGAGATTAGCACTAGCACTTGCTGTTGTTGTCTTTACATGTTCGTACATGTTTTGTGATCGTCACGAATAAAAATCTTTTATCTTTATCTTTATTTTGTGGATTTTCCACACAGGGGGCCGATTTTAGAATTTCGAGTGCTCGATTTCGTCACTCGAAAATCGGTGGAAAACAGCGTAATGCTGATTTTTGAAATATGAGCGATAGAAATTGGGAATCGAGTGGTATTGACCACTCGTTTTCAATTCTATTAGTAGAATTTAAATGCCGGGTACTGCAGATATTATTGAACGAAATACTCGAAACTCGAACGAAATCGAACGGTCGAATTTCAAAAATCGGCTCCCTGGATGAAAACATTTGGCGTATTATCCGCCTTACAATACTTCCATCATGTAGGTACCTTATGTCTTTTTTTACGGGAGACCTATTCTTGTTATCAATTTGTAATAGATATGACCTGTCAGCTGTCGACAGTGATAATTTTGGATGAAGAATTTATTTCTGGTCGAAACACTTATTTACATAATTAACCTATATGAATAGAATAGAATATATTTCTGATATTTATAATAGCGAATCTATGATAATATTTAGATCGTGCGAAAACCTTCTGGGTAATTTTGAAAATTTTCCACATCCTGATCGAGAAAAAATCCATATATGTAGGTATACAGGTATGTAGGTATGTAGGTAGACATAGAGATTTTTCTAGCACGAACGAGGAAACGCAATAAGTGACTTCCTTCCGATATTTAGTTTATCGATACCTATCTTATAAGTTGCATATACAAAGACAAAGGCCTCATTTGGAAATACATAAATGAACAAGAATAAACTAAATGTCAGAAGGAAGTCACTAGCATTGCCTCGTTCGTGCTAGAAAAATCTCCGTCTAGTCATTATTGAATTTGCTCACAAATTTTCACGAAAATCGATCGAGAAATTAATCTAGTCTTGAAGAAAACAACAGGCAGACGAAAGAGTTTTGGCGCAAGATGGACTGCCCGCAAGTAGGATACATACCTACCCTCCTGAGACCCAGAAGCAATTGTCTTGTTTTTGAAATTGGAACCCTTAGTTACACAATTAAAGTGCAAAGTAGATTTTCGAATATGTACAAAAAATTGTACGCAGGGACTTAGGGGGTTATTTTCAAAGATTGAGCCAAGTATTAGAAAAGTCACAGCAAATCATGTTCAGTAGTCACCCGTGTTCAGTAGGGTGCCTCCGCTGGGGTTGTCGGCGGGACAAATTGCGGAGTCCCGGGGGAAATCTGCGGTTATTAGCTGTCAATCATACACACCCTATTGAGCTGTGATTTTTTGAGGCGCTAGTAATAACTATCGTCGAGTATATTTAGAACGTGTGGAGTCTATACTTACTTAAAAACCGTACCTAGCCTACCCACCTAAAATAGCCTACCCTATATATAGGTAGGTACCTATATATTAGTCTAGTTCTTTTTGGATTTATCTGAGTTTTTTCTTCGATTTATAATCTTATTTTGCCATAGAACTGCGAAATTTAAGTAATATACACAAATTAACTCGAATACTCTAAGCGATTAGACTAACACACAGATTCTAAGCGATTAGACTATATAGGTAGTTGAGTAGTTAGTCGGCATATCATACCTGTTTATCACTGCGTGCAAGACAAAACGAGCTCCCATACAATATTGATCGACTTTTCGGCCAGTTGGTCTGATGAAGCTATACTCATCAGATATTCCATTTGGCCTGACATTTGGGCCGATCAAGTATTCATCAAGCCCTGATCAACTATTCGCGATGACAGCGCGGCGCGAGGTCGAAGCTGATTTGAGTTTACCAGTGTAAATTGATCTCGAGATCTTTTTAGTGTAAAAGTAAATGTAAAGAAGATCGGCATATACAATTTTCGTTTGGGAAGACCGTCACAAGGCAAGAACTTTTGTATTTATATACGTACATCGCTCTGTCATAGTCAGAGGGCCTACCGCAAACACCTTCGCACATTTCGGGCACCTTTCTCTGTTACTCTAATTTCGACTTAATTGGAGTAAAAGAGAAAGATGCCCGCAATTTGCGAATATCGATGTTCTCTCTCCTCTGTAAGGAAGACTTTCTTTCGAAGGAACTAATGAGGAGGAGCAGAAATGCTCTACTTCTCACTCCGTGTACAAACACAAGAGTTAGAAGCGATGAAAGAGATTAAATTTTCGAGTCCTCATTATATTTTATAAAATATAAATAGGGTATTTGACTACTAGTCAAATCAGTTTCTTTTTTCAAACTGTGAAAACAATTTTTCTGCTATGGAATTTATATGAAACACTAGCATGTGACGTCACAATAATATTACCTACTCTTTTTAGTTTTATACGGGGTTTAAAATAGAAATTGTGTCTAAAAGTAACTGCTGTCTACGTTTCTCTATTAATCTTCTGGTGATTTATTTAATGCATGGTGTAAAATAATTTATTTTAAATACAGTCAAATACCCTATTAACAAGGGCTACAAATATAATGACCACCAAAAAATACTTTGGTACCCTAAATAAAAAAATCATGCTTACCAAAAAAAATTACTGAACACCAAAAAAATAAGGCCTAAAAATACAAAAGTACCACCACTTTAATTACGACTGCACTTCAAATTGTATTCAAATACCAAATATATTGAATGATCACCAAAAATCATTAATGATCACCAAATCTTGAAGACCAAATTAATGCGATATTTTCACCTAAATAAACCACCATGATTACCAAAAAATTTATACATATTACCAAATAAAGTAAACTGATGCCAAAATTACTAGCCCCTCCCGCTCAACCCCCCGTAGCCCGCACCGCATACCTACCTAACCTAATCTACTTTTCTAGTAGCATTTCGTTATGCTACTAGAAAAGTAAGTTAAACTGCTATCAGTTAAGTGGATTAGGTTAGGTTAGCACTGCGACCCTTACAGAAACGAAATGGTACTAGAAAAGTAGGTTAGGTTAAGTTTCAACTGCTACCCATACAGATACGAAACGCTACTAGAAAAGTGGGTTAGGTTAGGTTTGAACTGCGACCCTTACAGAAAAGAAATGCTACTAGAAAAGTGGGTTAGGTTAGGTTTGAACTGCGACCCATACAGAAACGAAATGCTGCTAGAAAAGTGGGTTAGGTTAGGTTTGAACTGCGACCCTTGCAGAAAAGAAATGCTACTAGAAAAGTGGGTTAGGTTAGGTTTGAACTGCGACCCTTACAGAAACAAAATGCTACTAGAAAAGTGGGTTAGGTTAGGTTAGAACTGCGACTGTTACAGAAATAAAATGCTACTAGAAAAAGGTGACGAAGTGGATTAATTAATTTAATAGGATAACGATATATTAAATGATTGCACATTTTTAATTAAAATGTGGTTACAATTTTGTGATCATTTACTATTTTTGCGTTTAAATGATTATTTTGGAGCCATTTGCTTTAATAGGATAGCAAGATTTAAAAATTTGGTTATCATTTTACATTAAAATGGAGTTCTAATTTTGGTGGTCATTTACTATTTTTGGGTTTACAATGATTATTTTGGTGTCATTTTCTTTAATAGGATAGCAAGATGTAAAAATTTGGTTATCATTTCACATTAAAATGGGGATTGAAATTTGGTAATCATTGACTATTTTTGGGTTAATAATGATTATTTTGGTGTCATTTCCTTTAAAAGGATAGTAAAATGTAATAAAATTGGTAATCATTTCACATTAAAATGGTGTTATAATTTTGGTGATCATTCATGATTTTAGGGTGGTAAAATAGATTTTTTTGGTATTAAATTTTACTAAATCTGGTGATCAGTTAAATAGCAGCCATTAACAAGACCAAACCTACACACTCAGTAACTGTTAATGAATCGTTCACCATCGTATTCAGTTAAAACATTTTCCTATTTTTTTACTTTTTGTCAACTAATGTTTAATTTTCTACAAACGTGGTCACCCTACAACGACTAATTAATACAGATAAACCTCCTTAACCGCTATAAAAGCACATGAAGAAAATAAGTCACCATGAGTGGCATACGATTTTTCAAAGTAGGTAACCACGGATAAAGCAAAGGCAGTTGCAATAACTAACTAACTATAGCTGGTCAAGCAGATCTTGTCAGTAGAAAAAGGCGGCAAATTTGAAAAATGTAGGCGCGAAGGGATATCGTCCCATAGAAAATTTGAATTTCGCGCCTTTTTTTACTGACAAGATTTGCTTGACTATCTATCTATATTTAACAATTTTGGCTCAGCGATCCAAAGAGAATCTTGGCCTCCGAAAGCGCCACCTGTCCCGATCCTGGGCAACTTCCTGCCAGTTACTGACGCGAAGCTGAAGCAGATCCGCCGTCACACTGTCTTCCCAGCGATACCTGGGCCGACCCACCGGACGGCTACCAGTCGGTCGTCCCAAGAACGCCCTCTTGACAGCCCGATCCTCTCCCATTCTGAGTAGGTGACCGAACAAGCGAAGTCTCAATAAGACCTTAATATACTGGTTGGTTACGGGTGTAAAGCAATGTGAATGCTGCCTTCAGGTATTATCAGCAGTAGGTACTAATGGGCTTCGCCTTCAGACGGTGGCATTTGGCCGCGTCCTGCATAGTTCATGGTTTTTTGGGGCGTTCGTTTTTATGTATAGATTTCAGATTATTTTGGTGGAGTGCGACGCATTATGTATTTAGTATGAAAAGTCTATACCACTCATAGGGGCTATTCATAAATTACGTCATTTCAAATTGGGGCCCCGTCTGGACATTGGATGATGGTAGCATGACGTAGGAGGAAACGGGGTCATTCGAAGCATGATTTTTGGATGATTTGGGGGAGGGGGGGTCACAAATCGTCAAAAATAGATGACGTAATTTATGAACAGCCCCTAACCTTATAAAACAAAGCGTCGCGAACATACATACATACAGGTGCGGCGGGGGGCATTTTTATGTATGGATGTTCGCCATAAACTCAAAAAGAACTTAACGGATTTTCACGCGGTTTTCACCTATCAATAGAGTGATTCTTGAGGAAGGTTTAGGTGCATAACATGTTCAGGTTTTGTGACAAAACAAGCCTACGTTATTATAATAATATAAGTACCTATCTTGAAACAAATACATAAATGTACGGTGAGAGATACTCATATAAGTACCTACTTGATAATATGTATACATGAGCAAGCCGCCACGTTCAACAAAAAGGCAAAGGGGGTAGATAGGAGTTAGATTTCCGGCGGATCGGTGGAAATCGAGCCGCGACTCAATTTCCTGGCTGCCGGGGCTACCTGGCGCTTTTAAAAAATGCAGAGATTAAAAGAAAATGTTATTTTACCGTTTTTACATTAAACTAGATGATATTGCAATTATACTCTAGCAAGCCAATTATGTTAGTAGAAAAAGGCGCATAATTCATAATATGTATGGAAGATCAGTACTTAGCGCCTAGATTTTTCATATTTGCCGTTTTTTTCTACTGACAAAGCCAGAGTATATTGTAAATTTCATTGTCTATGGCATTGCTAAATTCCATACAAACAATGTATGTACCTATCGACGTAGAGTGCGCCATCTACTTAGTTTATATTTTTACCGCCCTTCTCCATTGTACATTATTGCCAAAAACATATGTAACTCCGTATAATATAGGTAAATAGTCTAGAAAAAACGTGCCTCGGAAATCAAGAAAAAGTAAATCTCGAATAGATGGCGCCACACCTTCACGCTCGGCTAGATGGCGTTCACGACACCGTTTGATTTTTAACGCATATCAGTGAAATTTACATAAGTAGGTCAAAGTCAGACGGCGTTCAAAAAATAAAAATAAAACATTTATCCATATGTATAAACATTTTTTGATAATTTTATTCATTTTTATTTTTAATAGTGTGTCGATAGATGGCAGTAAATTTACTGTGACTACAAAATTTACTACGACAATAACCCTTTATACTATCTATTCTCTTTGTTATTGCTATTGGAATAAACTAAAGATAAAAATACATTTTACGTCGTTATTGACTATTGTCGAAAATACAAAAGAGGTTAAATAATCTCCGAATATAGAGATTGTAATCGAGTTTTTGATTGTACAACTAACCTCTTACTTGAAAATAAACAGATATTTTTTTATAGGGGAACCGCCATCTTACTGTCTGAGACAAAATTAATTAATTTCTGTCTAATTTAAGCATGTTGTTTTAAAAAGAGACTCTTAAGATCCACTGATTTTAGCCGTTAACCAACTCGTAAGTAGGTAATTAAGTTGTTTATTAGATAAAGTTTTTGTACTTATTGCAAACAATACTAATAATAACTAAATATTGTGCCATATCGTCCCAATAAATATAAAGTTCCTGCCAAAAATGTAATAGCAAAATGTCTACAATAACAATCACGGCAGCTGTGTGTCAATCATTCATTAAATTTTAACGTCGTCCGCAATTTGCTCATTCGTTCATATCGCCACGTGTCCGCGCTCTATTGACTCGAAAAATCATTCATTCTCTCACTGATAATTCATGAAGTAATAAAATTATTTGTAGCGGTTTTTCATCAATCTGATAAAAAAACGAACTACTATAATACTACTACTATTGATTCAATCAGACTGATTTTATATTTTGGTTGAAAATGCTATACCTCCCTATATACCTCGTTCGTTTTTTTAGCATTAAAAAAAGGTAAACAAACTTGACGTGTCTTTTTATTGAAAAACACTTTTGAAAATAAATCACGGCAAATATGTAACAATTATGAATCATATACGATTATTTACATTCTTTTGCTTTCATATGTACCTAATAGTTAATTTTTAAAAAGCGTTTTTAAATTAAAAGAGACGTCAAGATCGCGTAGTCTTTTTCTAATTCTAGTGCTAAAAAAAAGATTAGGTTACTACGCGGTAAAAAGATTAGGTAAGAAAAAAGACAAAAAGATTTCATTTGGAGATGCTGGGATTTGAACCCAGGACTTTCAGCATGCGAAGCAGACACTCTACCACTGAGTTACATCCCCGCTTGAAATGAATGGCAAAATATACGGTCGTGTGGCGCGAGTTATGACGTCACTCCCCATACCTTAGTAAACGTTTAACTTTTTTGTTGGGCATATTTTCCTTGTCATAATCAATTAATTATTATAGATAGATAAATCAAAAGTATGTAAGTAAAAATATTGTTCTTACTTTTATTTCCTCATAGTATTAAAAAAAGCGAAAGCTGACTCTTATTTATACAAGAATAAAGTCTAACTTCGTAAAGCACTCGTCCTTGTTTCCTATAGCGAGCTATAACTCAAAAGTTCCAACCGACGCTCACTAGATGGCGTTAAACATAATTAGTCCATGGGCCAGTTGGTCAAATTTTTGAAAATGGTATAAATTGGGGGTACCAAGTTTCCTTTTCACAGCAGTTAGATAGGCTTATTATGATGTTAAAAAACCATGATTGCCATCTCAAAATGGTAGCTAACAAAAATGGCCGCCAATCCAAGATGGCGGATATTGAGTTTAAAAAATCAGCCGTAACTCGAGAAGTATTCGTCCGATTTCATTGCAATTCTTTTTAAACAAAAGCTCTATATGTGAGCTTAAAATTATGTTTACATATTATATCGATAAAGTCGACCGTGAATTAGTAATTAAAGAAATATTGTAAATTTTCTTATTTTTTTGTGATACTTTTTTTTTAATTCAGTTTTTACGAAGTATCTCGTACATTACAAAAAAGTTTTAAATGAGACAAAATAGTGTGTTAAATTAGCTTTAATTTGACGTATTATTTGTATGGAACTGAAGACTGAAAACACATGGAAACATGAATTAAATTTACTTCTGTTGAAATTCATCGTTGACTAAATAACTGCGTACAGAACAAAAAGCTTCAGATAGAAGTTGTAGAGTACAAAAAACATGTTTTTAGTATAGTTTAATAATAATAGTAAAATGATAGTAATAATGGTTTTATTTTTTACAAGTAAAAACTACTTTAAACTCTCGCGTTTTGTATACTTAATTAAATTCATTAATGTTACTAACGGGTCAAACGGGATTAAATTTAATTATTCGCTGAAACGTCGGAAAAAAGGTAAAATAATGAAATTATATCGCGTTAGACCCGTTATTGACATTAATTAGGTAATAACTAGTATTCGATTGAAATAGTAATTTCTTCAGTGAACTGCGTACAGAACAAAAAGCGTCAGATAGAAGTTGTAGAGTACAAAAATGATATTTATAGTATAATTTAATAATTTATAATAATAGTAGCAGGGCTCGGAAACCGTTTTATTTTTCAAACCGGTTTCGTTCATAAACCCGGGAACGAAAAGGATTTCGTTTCGGTTACCAGTTAAAGAACTGTTCTATTGAGATACCGTTGAGATGCGTTCGCCTTTCGTTTTTGTGGAACTAAATTAACCGATTAAATTGAAAATGTCGAATTGATCCAAGTAAAAACTGGTATTCGGTATAAATAGAAATGTCTTCAGTGAAAATGTGTTCGGCTACAAATAAAGTGAACTATATATGTGTATAATATGTGGCGAGATAGGCCCTAAAAGACGGACAATCGTGGGCATTGTTATTTAATGCAGCATTAATAAGGAGTTTTGAGGCTATTAGTAACCGACGTGACATACCGGATGAATTTTTAGGTATATAGGTACTGTGAAATATCACTGCCAATATAGAGTCCATTTCACCAATATCACGTCTTTAATAAAATTACAGACAAAAAGACTCCCTACGCTCGTGGTTCGAAAAATGGAATCTTGAGCGTAGCGAGGTTTTCACTACACCAACACGAGGAAAATACTAACTGTAAAATATCAAACAAAATCAAAGCGAATCGATTCAAAATGAATGTTATTAAATGTTAATATTCAAAATCATCATTTAAAAGCCAATTCTACCAGCAAACATAAGAAAACAACTCAAAATTTGCATTTGATTACTTTGCCTCACATGTGAATAAAATGCAACTATCTTATCAGCTTGGAACAATCAAGAGAGCCTTTATCCGCTGGTGTGGTGAAATGATATTGTAACTGCAGAAGCATGTTATCATAAACCCAAGAGTAAAATCTCAAAATTCTCTATTTACTTGCGAAACTTATTTCTTACTTAGACGACCGGTCTGGCCTAGTGGATAGTGACCCTGTCTGCTAAGCCGATGGTCCTGGGTTCGAATCCCAGTAAGGGCATTTATTTGTGTGATGAACACTAATATTTGTTCCTGAGTCATGGTTGTTTTCTATGTATATAAGTATGTATTTATCTATACAAGTATGTATATCGTCGCCTAGTACCCATAGTACAAGCTTTGCTTAGTTTGGGGCTAGGTTTGATCTGTGTAAGATGTCCCCTAATATTTATATTTATTTACTTAATAGAGGATGTCGTCAGCGTAACAGATTCTTCAAATAATTTTTCTTAAATATAACTTAAGTAAAGAGTTTTTATCCGGTACCTATGTCACGTCGTTTAGTAATAGACTCTAGTGGACTCTAGACTGGTATACAATGGCGTCCAAGCTCTGAACCAGCTTGGAAGGCAAAACAGAGTGCAACTGGTATGTATCCCAGGGCACGAGGGATTCATAGGCAATGAAAATGCAGATAAACTTGCCAGAGCTGGATCTTTAGGTAACCTTATAGGTCCGGAACGATTCGTGGGGCTCTCACAGGGAACCATCATAACGGCTATTAAAGACCATACTAAGATCAAACATCAGGAAGAATGGGACAGTCTGACGGGTCTAAAGCACGCAAAGCTCTTTATGCAAGGAGTAGACTCCGGTTGGAGCAAAAAGCTTTGGAAACTTAGCAAAAGACAACTCCAAATCATAACAAGGTGTTTACTGGACATTACGGGGTCAAAGGAATTCTGGCCAAGATGGGACACTCTGACAACACCGATTGTCGTATGTGTGGCGAAGAGAGACAGTAAAACACCTAATTTGTGAATGTCACGCCCTCGCCAGAAAAATAATTAGGGACTTTGGAGCAGGATATCTTGAACCAAAGGACTTTAAAACGCTAACCATGAGCTCTATCATCCGGCACAGGGATATATGGTGGGAAAAGCTCTTGAGTAGTTGACGGATCTTTTCTAGGGGGTAATTGCGCAAAAGATCCCTATGGATCGAAGTGTATCCAAGCAAGGGCCCCCGAAAACAATAAGATAAGAATAGACTCAAAATTCCTTATTAATGCTGCATTAAAATTGAATAATACTTCCTACTGTCCATCTTTTGGGGGGGTACTTTACAAAATGGTCTTATTTCGCTACATATTATACAAATATCTAGTTCACTTTGCATCATCTTGATTTGTAGCCGAAAAGATTTTCACTGAATAACTAGTTTTTAGCTAATTAATGTTACTAACGGGTCAAACGCGATTAAATTTCATTTTTAACCTTTTTTCCGACGTTTCAATGAATAATGAAATTTAATCGCGTTAGATCTGTTAGTAACATTAATTATGTATACAAAACGCAAGATTTTAAAGTAGTTTTTACTTGTAACAAATAAAACTAATAATACTATCGTTCTAATATTATTATGATCAATTTCTAAAGTTATTAAAATATACTAAAAACATGATTTTTGTACTCTACAACATCTATCCGAAGCTTTTTGTTCTGTATGCAGTGATTTAGTCAACAGTGAATTTCAACGGAAGTAAAACCAAATTCATGTTTCCATGTGTTTTCAGTCATCAGTCCCATACAAATTGTACGTCAAATTAAAGTTAATTTAATACACCATATTGCCTCATTTAAAACTTTTTTGTAATGTACGAGATATTTTGTAAAAACTTAATTTAGAAAAAAGTATCACAAAAAAATGAGAAGATTTTCAATATTTCTTTAATTACTAATTAATGGTTGACTTTATCGATATAATATATAAACATAATTTTAAGCTCACTTATAGAGCTTTGGTTAAAAAAAAACAGCAACGAAATCGGACGTATATTTCTCGAATTATGGTTGATTTCTTAAAACTCAATATCCGCCATCTTGGATTGGCGGCCATTTTTGTTAGCTACCATTTTGAGATGGCAATCATGGTTTTTTAACATCATAATAAGCATATCTAACTGCTGTGAAAAGGAAACTTGGTACCCCCAAATTATACCGAAATCTTGCCTGGCCCATGGACTAAATACTGTGATTGCCCTTTGCAACAACGCGGTTTGCGATAACCAAACTCATTCCTTCAAGTTACGTTATGAACCTCGTATCTTAATCAATCTTAAATGTCGAATATGTATTGTAAAGCTATGAGAATAAAGTTGATTCTACAATGGTTTGTGAAAGTATAGACCGCGGTTTTGATACGATTTTAACTCTGTAATGTTTTGTCAGTTTCCCCTTTTAATTAACTAGTGAAAATATTGTTAATTTATCACGATTTTAATCCGGAGCGTTGTAAATACTCGGTTGGTTGCCGATGCAAGTTAATTTAGCGTGTAATGGTTAAGTACCTACTTTGGGCAAAATAGTTTTGAAAATGTGTGTAGACTGTAGGCAGGTTCTTATATGTAGACAGGTACTTCAGAAAATTGAGTTTCCAAGAAAAATGTAATATATACGTCGTTTCACTAAGAAGGGATCATTTTTGCGAAAACTAGGTCGAAATTAGGTTCGAAATGTGTAGTTTTCATTAAATGAATGTTAACTTTTATTTTCAATTTTTTTTTTTATATTTTTATTGAATCCACGGTCCAAAAGTAGGTAAGAGACGGGCACATTTATAGTCGCCCGGGACGATTATTTCCGAAAATATTGACTAAATATCATAAGAATATTTATCAAGACCCCTATCTATTACTTTTAAAATACCTACTACAGCAGACGGACAGACAGACAGACAGACAGACAGGTGGAACTACGAGTCTACGAGTACTTGGGTTCCTAATTGACTACGGAACCCTAAAAACCGGACAAGCGCGAGTGGGACTCGCCCACCGAGGGTTCCGTACTTTTTAGTATTTGTTGTTACAGCGGCAACAGAAATACATTGTCTGTGTCTCTGAAAATTTCAACTGTCTAGCTATCACGGTGACAGATAGACAGACGGACAGACAGACAGACAGACGGACAGTGGAGTCTTAGTCAGGGTCGTCTTAAACTATACTGGGGCCCTTGGGCACATAAGAATATGGTGGCCTTTTGGAAAGAAAGAAAGTTATTAAATTAACATTTTTCTACAATGAACTTCTATTTATATGTCCTTCGGGGCCCCCTGAGGATGGGGGCCCTGGGCACGGGCCCCGTGTGCCCTTATGGTAAAGAAGGTACTGCTTAGTAGTAATAGGGTCCCGTTTTTACCCTTTGGGTACGGAACCCTAAAAACGGTACTTCTATTTGTCTTCTAACTCACTTTAATCCGATAATGTCGAAACAGCTCGTTAGAATTTAACAAACATCCGAAACACACATCATAGTCATTTAACCATTACGTTAACTTTCAAATAAGCTATATTTTTATTCAAATGCGGCACGAGTCAATGTTAAGAAAAATTATAAAATATTATCGATGTATGCAGTCCAATTTAGTACCTTGTCGCATTACCAATGTGAAGCAATTATAATCGCTTTGGTGTACTTGGTTACAGCGACAAGGTATTAAAACGGTCAGTGAAGATACAACGCTTGTAAATATGGCGGCCGTTATCTCACGTCGAATATTAATGTTCATCCCCATTAGTCGAGAGGTTTTTACTCGGGATAGAGGTAGGATACTGGAAGTGACATGCAGGGAAACAATAGCTATACCATGGTATAATAATATACTCCGCCTGGTACTCTCTTCCCGTCTTCTCTAGGTCACCTGACTGACACAAGCCTACGTCATCATGCGACAGCGCTATATGATAATATGCGATAGTGCTATATATAGCGGCCATGTTATTGTGACGTAGGCCTGTGTCACTCTGGGAAGAGAAGACCATGTTTTATGACTCAACTATGAGCTATACTCTGTATCTTTAGGTATTCGAATAAAAGTAAACAAAATCTACCCTCAAATCGCTCCGCCAGTTGAGGGTAGATGAAAACATTACATGATCAAATAGTGTAAGTTAAAGTCAGGTCGTTCAGTGACAGAACTGACAGATCCAGGCGGTTTTGTATTTGGTTGGTTAACCAATAAATGTTATAACTACCCGAAACTGTACAAATTGTTTGTTTACTGTTATTTAAATACCTAAAGATACAGACTATAGCAGTGGTCAATATTTGCAAGGAATACCTACGAATGAACTCTATTAATAGTGCAGTAAGAGCGTTTTCACATTGTCCGATCAGATATCGGATGTAGGATCCGCGTAGGTAGTCGGGCCGCGGGGTCACGCACACTACAACAAACAATATGCATACACATACGCACACAAACAAAAATTATCGGCCGACAGCGGACAGGGACTCCGACATGACTGCAATTATCGGAAGCGCCTTTCCGATATTTCAAATTCTCTTTGCCCTTGCCTATGGTTGCCTGCAACTCCAGGGGTGTTACACGCGCTTTGCCTGCCCTTTAAAAACCTGACGTACCTATACTCCTGTTTTGATATTTAGGGTTCCGTACCCAAAGGGTAAAACGGGACCCTATTACTAAGACTCCGCTGTCCGTCCGTCCGTCTGTCACCAGGCTGTATCTCACGAACCATGATAGCTAGACAGTTGAAATTTTCACAGATGATGTATTTCTGTTGCCGCTATAACAACAAATACTAAAAAGTACGGAACCCTCGGTGGGCGAGTCCGACTCGCAATTGTCCGGTTTTTTAATATAAATAACAGTTCCTCCCATAGTGCGCTGTTGTATCTTCTAGGTCTCTCTTCCAGTCACCCATAGCTCCTTGCGTTCCAATCATAAGGCAGATTGGGTAAAAGGCGATAAATCTCCGCAGCACTAACTCAAACCCCTGGCAATTAGTGTATATACTTCATATACTTCCTTATTACTCGCACACTTACCTAAATTCAGGCTATTATTTACTTATAGGCCTAAATAGAACTAGACTAAGGATACACAACTTTGGGAACAATAAATTAACTTTGACAAATATTTTGATTTGCGCTTATAATCTAATAATACGAAGTTGTTACCTAAATACATTCAGTCCTACGTAAAGAGAATAAATTGATTAAATTACAATAATTAAAAGCAATGGGCTATTTCGGGTTTAAAAAAAACCGGTTCCGAGCCCTGAGGGCCTACCGCGAACCTCGTTCGACGTGTTGCCTCTCTGTTGCACTTGTAAATTCGTACGTAAGTGTGACAGGGAGGCAACACGTCGAACGTGGTTCGCGGTAGGCCGTCTGGTTCGCATTCGCGGTTCTCTCAGCAGTGGCGTAGCTAGGGGGGGGCGGCGGGGGCGGCCCGCCCCGGGTGTCACCCATTTAGGGGTGACACCCGACCGTGAACATTAATAGTGTCATCTATAAAAATTCGTAAAACTGTGGCAGATTGCACCATCGCCATTAAGGATATACAACATGCCCACGAGGAACCCGAGAGATTTTGGCAGTATATTCCTGATCAGTGATCATATTTAAAGACTAAAATGTCCTATAAACTGTTTTGGAATTCGCCTAGTTTCAGAGTCCAGTACCACCAGCCAGCTATAGAAAAACATCGTTTTATTGTTACTTAGTGTAAAATGTTTTTTTGGTGGCGATGTTGCTACTATGGGACCTAGTCCAAATATCCTTATTCATAGAATGTAAAAAAGTGACAAGTACACTTTGCATAAAACTAGCTAGGTTTTACAAAAAAAGTTAAAATTCTTTTTGAGTGAGTTTTACAAATAGCATTTATATTTTATGTACAAATACGTACAAAATATCGAAAAAAAAAATTTATTTCGCTAAATTGACGTAAGCTCTTTTAATAATATTTTTTCTTTTTTTTGGCCTCGGAAATGCGTGGTTAAAATCTCTTGGGTTCCTCGTTGGCACCTGGTATGTAACAATAATATGTTGGCGCCTCGTAGGTTTTTTTTTGAAATTCAGGACCATTGTACAGGATTTTTCTTAAATTATGTGATTATTTCTGTAATTAGCAAAAAAAGTTAAAATTATTTTTGAGTGTCTGTTTTACAAATTATAGCATTTACATTTTATGTACAAATACGTACAAAAAATCGACAAACAATTTTTTTAGCGAAATTGACGGCTCTTTTAGTATTTTTTCCTTATTTTGGCCTCAGAAATGCGTAGTTAAAATCTCTCGGGTTCCTCGTGGGCACCTGGTATGTAACAATAATAATTTAATTTTTATTATGTGATTATTTTTGTAATTGAGAAACTATGTCACTGTTTCTAATTGGGTGACTCTGGACTATTTGAAATTCATTGTGAAATGGGATTTTACAGAATCTCTTCCAAATCTCGCACTTGGCAAAAAAAGTTTTTAATTTTTCTAACATAAATTATTTTTATATCTTTCACGGGACAATGATGACTTGGACCTTTGGAAGGCGTGCGCGAAGCCCAAGCCAACACGTAGATGCCCTTTTGACACTTATGAAATGTGGGTTACACCGAGCGGATGCTGTCCTTGCCCGTGTCATAGAACGCGCGCAGAGGCAACACCCGCCAGGGTGTGGACTATTGAGAGTTCATGGAATCTAAAATGAAAGTGATGGAGTAAATTATGAGCTATGGAATATTAAAGATAAATTACTATTACTTTTTTAAATAATAATATTTTTTAAATTTTGATTGAATTTTGGGGTGACATCCACAATTTCCGCCCCGGGTGCCACCTATGCTAGCTACGCCACTGTCTCTCAGATATTTACGAGTAAACGAGCGAAGCGGGGATGAAAACAGTCATACCGATTTTACCTTACCTACCAAATAGTATCTACATCCTTTAAAGTTAGAGTTAGACCAAGAAAAGTCTGCAGCTATTTAGATAGCCCACGCAGTGCAAGTGTTATTTTAAACGTCAAACTTCTATGAAATTGGCCGGGCTGTCAAAATCGTTGCAGACTTTTCTTGGTCTAACTCTATCCAGTTTTGTCTACCACTATTAATATTATGACGAGTGTCTATGAATTACTTACTATCAGCTTACTATCGATATCACAAACAGTAATGATCAATCAGCGATCGAGAACCCTTCCTTTCATTAATATAATGACGTGTGAAACGCAATATGCTTGTGCGGCTTAATTGGAAGCCCAGTTTCTAAGCAGTGATCGGACAAATCATCGCAAAACCATCAAAAATCATTTATATCTCAAAATAGGACAAGATTTATTAAACTCATATTATGTACACAGTATCTTTATAAAATTTCCAGATTATACTCAAAAACTGCAGTTCAAAATTGTTAAAAAAATTGTATCATATTGCATACAATATTTATTTTTGCGATATATTGTCCGAACTCTGTTTTTTAAGTTACATACACGATAGTTGTACACGACAAGTTAGAGTTAGACCAAGAAAAGTCTGCCGCGATTTTGATAGCCCACGCAGTGCAAGTGTTATTTATTAGGTACGTCATAATTTCATAGAAGTTTGACGTTTAAAATAACACTTGCACCGCGTGGGCTATCAAAATCGCTGCAGACTTTTCTTGGTCTAACGCTACACGTAAAGGTGGACAGACAAAAGGTATTTTTAAAAGTTCCTAGAGTGTACCAGGTTGCAAGATTTTATTTCTACATTATGACCTATTCAATCTCTTTTTACTGTATTTCTTGACTATGGCTTGGCCAAACTGACTTGAAACTTGACTGACGTTAGGACGTCTAAAGAATTATGTCATAATGCGCCCTGTGTTTTATAAACATATTTTATACTAGATTTGTAATGTTCTACATTTTTATAACTACGCTACTAGTCCAAACCTTGACTGTGACGGAGTGTTTGCCTACTCTCAATGTCAGAACAACGTTATTCACGTCAGCAGACCTAGCTAAGAAAAGGTGGAACAAAAGGGAGGTGGCTCTTCTTAGAGCACGTAAATACTTTCAGGGTATGATGCCTCCATTAGAGATCGCGCAAAGCCCTGATTACATAAGTTTATTAACCCGTTATATAGAAAACTGCTACGATGCCGTGAACCATGCGGCTTTGGATGCCGAATCCGGGACAATCCTAACAGTTGCCGCGTCCGATGTTTTCGGGGGCTATCTAAAAATGGTCGGTTTACCTGTGACGAAGCTAGCTTACTACAACGGCGATGTACCCACAAAAGATGCCATGAAGCTGTTTAAATACTACAATGATATTAAAGACCAGCTGCATACGAATGGTAAAGGCTGGTCGGAGCCGCCTAAAAACATTCCTAAACTTCAAAACGCTCGTGGCGTTCGATCAAACACGCCAACGCCGAGAATAAAGCATCCTTGCAAACGGCTTTTGTACTTGAACACCGATCAAAAAAATGTGACTATGCCGCTACCGTCCATAGATTGGAAGACGCGTACGATGTTTGTACCGTTAAGGAACCAGCCAAAACCAATGGATTTAAAGTCTCCGCTCGTCAGCTCAGTCCTGGGGCACTTCCACCAGGTGGCCTCGGCCTGCGAGCGCTCCATCAATCCCGAGCGCAAGTACTTTCAAGGCTCGTTCGAAGAATGGGTGAACCATGCCGTAGTTCCACATCTCAGCGATGATGACCTGTACACGGGTTTCAAAGGCATTTTATCATTAATAGATAACAATAATCTATTAGCAAATCCTGAATGTAAAAAAATTGAATGTAAGAAACAGCACAGCTCCTTTCTGAATATATTCCATAACATGTCAAAGAAGGCGATGGTAATAGCAATCATATTGATTCTCGAATTAATATGTTGTATCCCTACTCTCCTGTATTGCGTAATGAAAAAGAAATGTTCTTTAACTAAGTCGCCCTCATTGAATAAGGTTCATATACATAATAGAAAAGGTGGTAACAAACCTGTTTTTTATGAGCTCAGCACTTCACCGAGTTCATCATTCCATAGTGAAACTAAGATTACTTCGAGGGTGCATTCTAGTAACAGCAAGAAGTTTATGAAGAACAAGGTTAGCTCCGAACTGTCTAATGCTACGGGTTCCCGCCGCTCATATTCCTCAATCGACGCGTCCACCACGGCAGACGAATCCCTTCCTATAATAAAATCTTCCCATCAAACGATTATATCACCAAGCAAACAAGCTCTCCGATACAAGGATACTGAAACTGATGAAATTGACGTTGCTCAAATCCAAACTCAGGTGTCTAAAACATGGCTACCTAGAAGTTCATCCAGTACTGCAAAACACACCGATGATACCGGTGTAACGGTTACTTTATCATCAGTGCTTCCACAGGATAAAAGCACTTCCAAAGTATTAAGAAAATCAAAGCGCTTCAAACCACGACATGTTGTACCATCACTCGGCACTTCTAATGCCAATTACTCCTCAGAAAACATCAAGGAAAATCAGGAAAACAACATTTCCACTGTCAAGGAACTCAAATTAGAATTATTCGATGATGGAATGGATAGTTTACCTTTTAATACTCTGATGGTATGTAACAGTGATAAAACTATCGAATTCGAGTCACCTCGCGCGAGCAGAACTCATACTAAAAATAGCGAAATTGATATCAATCGATCAATGAAAGAAAAGGAGAGCCAAAAAAGAGTGGATAAATACAGTCGGCCGCGGGGTGAGAAATCGAGACACACAATGATTAAGAAGCCTGAAGTAACGCCACCGAAAAAAGGAATATTAAAGTTTGATAAAACAAAAGCAAGCAAGATTCCGAAGATAATTCATTCACCGAGGAGTACACATGTATGTTCTGTACCAAGGTGAGTTAAATAAATGTCCTTTAATAAATAACATGTAATGGTTATCCAATGATGTTGAATTTTAGAAGCCATGACTTTCAGAGCCACCCCACACTAGCGTCTTTTGAGCGTCTGCGTCTAGTCAGCGCTATGGAAAATGGCGTTGCAACGTTGCGTCGAGCAGCAGCCATAGAATTGACCAGACACCGACGCTCGAGAGACGCTAGTGTGGAGTGGCCCTTAATGTATGTTGTGCAACACGGTAACATTGGGTAACTTACAATTCTTACAAACTTACTTACTGTTGCACAGAGTTGCTCCTCAGTTGCTCCACAAAAGTTAACTTCGGTGTGAATGGACCTTTACTTCCTTACTTACTGCTGTGGCGCAACGACCCGAAGTGGATCTTGGCCTCCGACACCAAAGACCGCCATGCCACTCTATCCAAAGCCGATTCTGTCCACTCGACGGCGCCGAGTTCGCTAAGGTCTTTTTGTACTTCGTCTATCCAGCGGTACCTAGGGCGGATGAGGGAAGATCGCGCAGTCTGGAGCCGTACTCTGCAGTACCAATTGGCTGAAGACCGTCTGGAATTGGACCTTTGGCTTGCGAAAAACCACCGAAAAACTAGCATATGAATTAATGAATTACTTGTTTCAGGTTTAAAAGACTAGATCCGGAGAGTGGTCGTAAGAGTATGATCCCGAAAGCGCGCCAGAGCATTCCAGAGCGCGCGCTGGACGACAGTGCGCTAGCCAGCAGCAGCCCGAGAACAGGGAAGTTGAATGTTACTCTGTAATTTACTGTATTCTTATGATAGATATACTTGATTACTGCTTTTTAGTCTGTTTTTGAGAACCTGTCCCAACTTCACGTAAAGTTATACGTTGCTTTAAACATGTCGATAACCGTATAGGCTCAAATCAAAGGGCGTAAGGGACAAAATGGCGAAAATTAGTTATGAATGCAGTTATATTCAGTATTTTTTTCTCTATGACACAAATGATTAAAACTTTTAAAACGCCATTTGACTTTGATCCTTTCAGTGATGTGTGTTAAATTTGTTAAATATAATCGCCATCTACTCGAGAGTAGGCCAAAGGAATGGGGCCTCGTTCGAAAAGATGGCACCATACCTTTACTAGTATTATTGAGGTTAGAACAATGTGTAATACAATAGAACTAGGTATAACGTACGTACGTAACGGTATTATACGTAATTTCCAAAACTTCTGCCGAATCAATACTCGTATTACCGCGTTGATAAACTTCTGGCCGCAAAGTCCCTGGTCCTAATCACTGATGAATTTATTGTTGAACCCACCGGGCACTGAATTATATTCCGGGGCAGGTGCCCAGCAGCGTAATCTGTCATTATACCACTTAGCAGATTGGACCCCGACATGAATAAATAATAACTGAATAAGAGTACTGTGATAAATATCGTGGGGTAGTCATTATGACCGCGCGAATTTTTAAACGATGCTGTTAATTTTTGCCTGTTTTTACAGATGCCAATGAATCATTCATGTAATTCCATAAATGATTCAATCAACGTAGTCTCTTTTATCTTTTAACGTCAGGTTAAAAATCAATTAGAAAAAACGGTATGGGTGTTGTGGCCATTGATTAGAATTGATCACTTCATGATGTGATGTAGTAATCATGTCATGAAATGATCGGTTGAACGTTGCCATTAAGAGTTTTTCTACAACTTTGTCATTTAACCTGTATAAAATGAAATATAATAAAAAAATGCAGATATTTTTTTCTGACGAAGATAAGTGCATATTAGAATAATAACCTGCAATCCACTTGCAAATTCGTATTCTGAATCTCACACAGTAAAATCTGAAATAGGTACACAAATAGGTAGGTATAATATCGAATTCACTTTATTCAATGCAATGGGTACTTAACAATTAATCTACACCCAATTCGGCCAGACGCGAACGATTAGCTGTAGGGTGTCCATGGCGTCCGTAAATTAAGGACCGTCCCGATTTGTCCGATAATCCCGTGTCGATCGGGCATTAGCGCCACAATCGCGCGTAATCCCACAACATTGGCCCATTCTACCACCATGCCCTGTCCTGCGCTGCCCTGTAACATCACTTGCAAAGCATTTGGTTGAAGCTAGCCAGATTAGGTGTAGCCTCTTGATCTGCTGGTGATCTTATTATTAGTAGATATCATGAAATGAAAAAGGCACGAGGCTCTCAAAAAAATAAATTTTGTCGGTTTTCTTAGTTCTTTTTTTTTTAAGAAGCATCACAAGATTTTTTTGGTGCCATTGTCATTCATTTATATATATCATGCTACTCTATTGCAAAAATAGGATCTGTTGTTGAAGCAGCAGCGGATTTATTTTTATTTAATATCTTCATCTGAGACGCAAAATATAAAATCAATATGAATCAGATAATCTACTCGTAATATCAAACATCATTATTTGATGGGTAGTTATCCAATATGAAATACATAATACAAAAAATAGCTCACGAAAGTTCAAATTTTGGCAAATAGCCCACATCGCTCCGCTTGTAAATTCCAATATGTGCTCGATTTAAAAAAAATGAAACCATACCCTGGAAACTTATTAAGGTAAGTAATAAGGTTTTTCTTTCTGGAAATTTTCGGATCACATACCGGAATTTACAAGCGCAATGACGCTGGTTTTTTAGAACAATAGCTCGCGTTGCAATCGGAACAATATTCCCCTGGACAGTATTTATGGCGGCCTGCGCTATTAGTGATGCCATAAGTAATTGGTAGTAAAAGGAGGCAGTGCTTAACTGTCGTGTTATATTGTCTGTGCGATTTGTGGTAAATGGTCATGATGTTGGAATGTGTTGGTCGATTCAGTTGGGATAATCATATAATTCTGGGGTAGCTAACGTTTTATTTTTATTGAGTGAAGTAAACGCACGCCTACTTACTAGGTATTAAAAGTTAGCCCATAGTAGAACTTGAAGATATTTAAAAAGTGACTGTTACCGGTTTCAGCAAGCAAAGGTTATACCTAAGAGTAAGAGATATCATTATATACATGTCGCAGTCGGATCGTATAATCCGCCGTATTACATTACGGCTAGCCGTTTTCAAAAATAGGGGCGTTTTGAAATGCGGCGGTTTAACGATTAGCCGGATTGAATGCGGCTGAATGAAAATCCGCCGGAATGTATTCGACGCCATACGTTCTTCAACACGGCTAGCCGTAATGTAATACAGCGAGTCATTAGCCGCCGCTTTGACAGTTTTTAGTTCCCATTTTTAACACTCGCGGCGCTGCCTGACATAACAACAACAAACTATGGATAACGCTGGGGTGTCCATCAAATCTGGAGTTCGTCGGACTGTTTCTTTTCAAAAAAACATTTCCTTCGCAACTTAACTAGACGGAGCCACGCTTCGCGGGGCTCCTATTTCTGAGCGGTTTGCCCTTCGGGCATCTGAAGCTACCTAACGAACCTAACCTACCTACCTATTGATTTAGTAAGACGTCCGTGAAAACTTTGGGGAAAAAAGCGTAGGTAGGTAAGTAGGTTAGGTTCGTTAGGTAGCTTTAGATGCCCGAAGGGCAAACCGCCCAGAAATAGGAGCCCCGCAAAGCGGGGCTCCGTCTATTTAAGTTGTGAAGGAAATGTTTTGGAAAAGAAACACCATGTAGTGCGGTGGGACCATGGTAAAAATAAATTAAATTGCAAACATTGTCAAACTCCGTTTACGTAGGCGACCGAAAGAACTGGTCACTCTACAATCTAAATAGTAGTACAATGCGGCTAAACGTAGGCCGCCTTATTGAAGAACGTATCGCAATGACAATCCGGCTAATCGTCGAACCGCCGCATTTCAAAACGCCCCTGTTTTTGAAAACGGCTAGCCGTAATGTAATACGGCGGATTATACGATCTGACTACGACATACATATTATAGTTTATCGTGCAGCTAATAGAACATGGAGCCTAAAACTTACTATGTATCATACATTATCACAAAATCATATTACTATATATCTCAAATAGAGTTATTGAGATCTTTATTGCATACCATGTATGTTAGGTAGATACATGAACCCTTATACTATTATGAAGATTGAAGATTCAAATATAAGAAGTTCACATAATATTATCTTTTAAACGCTTACGGTCTGTTTCTTGGTAAATTATTCTCATACTGTCTGTTTTTGTTAAATTATTAAATTAAAACACCTCGTAAAAACGCAAAAATAAATACGTGCGCTTACAGCAAGATGACCACTTCTAAATTGATACAGTTTACCAATAATCCCACAAAATTAAATAAACATAAAGCGGGCGGGTCGGAGTTCACCTCTGATTTATCGCCGGACCCGGATTACGCTGTCCGGGACAAATCCCCGTGACAAAGTGGCGCGGGGACACATTAGCATTTTTACTAGGGACATATGGAATTGGCGGGTTAGGAAAAATCGGGCGTTTGGAGACAAAAAACCTATGGTAATTTCAAACCTAAGTAGTATACTTACTTGACCTGGGGGCCTAGCCAAGTGACTCATATCAAACTTTTCTATAGGACAGGCTTCCTCGCCAACTGTCCTAATGATCCATCATTTGGGATTTGTTATTGATTTTTGATCGACTAATTGGTTTGTTTGCGTGCTTGAGGCTCTGTACAGCTAGTCCGAGTGTGTTCCAAAAAAAATGTACCTACATTTCATTCATGTCTTCAAAATATTGACTTCTTGGGCTCATTTTACTCGGTATAATTTGTACATTCACGCCTCATACATGAAAAAATATGTCCCAGTATTTTGTATGAAAAAATATTTTCCAGGACGTCACGTTCATACAAATAAAAAAAATATTCATACAAAAATGTGCCGATCTGGAAAGGAAATCTTGGGACACATTTTTTCATGTATGAGGCGTGAATGTACAAATGATTCTCAGTTAAATGAGCCCAAGACGTCAATATTTTGAAGACATGAATGAAATGTAAATTTTTTAGGAATACGCTCTACCACCAGTTTGACAATGACATATTACGTGTGCGTACAGACGTTAGTGAATATAAGGTAACGGGCCCCAAGTTCGTGTTAGTACGTTATTTCGTTAGTTTTGTTTCTGGCGCAAATAATAAGGAATTCAAATATTTTTTATTCAAATTATACATATGAAAAAAATCTGTATTATTTAATCTCTACAATAAAATAATAACCAATATTTTAGTGATTAAACTGAGAGTAATACGACGGTCGAAACTGTCAGACGGCCGCGAACAGCTGTGTTGTATGCGTGCACTTTTTTTTGGCGTAAGGTGCGCGCTCTCACTTGTTAAGCTTATAGGAAGGAAAAGCTAAACCCATTCGAATAAAAATTTTTGGGAGTGTTTCTGTGGGTTTCTTAGTAATTGATTTGATAAGAAAAAATATTGAATATATGCATAGAAATACCTTAAAATTGCAATAAATCGAGTCACGAAATAGCGGTCATTTTATTTTACGTGTGACTCCTATTTCGTGCCACTAACGAATCCAGGATTTCCTAGATACATTTTGAGTGCTTGTTTTTAAATATAACAACGAATATAATTAAAAAAATAATTTAGAAAACAATTAATGTATTTCATGAAGTTTCGTAAGAGCGAAATTCGGTATATGTTTTTTTCACTAGAATTGTCATAAAACGAGTTTGAATGTGACCCGAATTAAATTTTTTAAGGTATATTCCACGTATATTCTCATATTAACTGCTAGCACAATTATATTTATAAGTAATTCAATTTATTTGATTTATTTTTGTGTATGTTTATATTTAACGTATAAGATAGTTAATTTTTTTTTTGTAAATATTTTTATTTTTATTTTTTATTTTATTTTTTTATTTATATATTTCGGCTTTTAATCAAGTATTAAAGTACCCATATGGTTTACAAAGTCTTAATTCAAGCATTAAAGTCGACGAGTACAAAAAACTTTAAGCTAGCTCTCAATTTAACATTTTTTTTAAATATTATTTTTAATTTGACCTTACAATTACTCGTAAGTAGGTAAGACCATTAAATATTTAAAATGATTATCAGCAAATTATCACCAATTACTCTAAGAAAATTTATTCCGAAACAGGGGACACGAATTCACGAACTTAGGAGCTGAGCTAAATTTGTATCACGAAATGGGAGCCAAATAAGAGGTTCACGAAAAAATTCATATAAAAAAAAGTTTCAACTAAAACCTATACCTAACTTATTTTTATAAATGATTTTCTTAAGTTAGGTACGCTAGTATAAATACACTGCTATTATATATAGGTATATTGCACACAACTGTGACATTATGAGTTTGTATGACTCAAGTAGATAGACTGTTGAGTGTAAAATGTAGCATCTTCCCGGATGACAGTTGTTATCCAATAACACTCATAATGTCTTGTTTCAATTGTTTTGTACACTTATTATTAAGGGCTCTTAAGTACATTCAATTGTTTGTAGTTTGTAGCACGAAAACGTTAAGTTGATGACGAAATAGATCTAATGTTTAAATCTGTTATAATTTCGGTGACGCTCCAGTAGAAGTTTTAGGATATTTGTTAAAATCATACCACGTGGCGTCAATAGTAAAACTGATTGAAATTATCTGCCACACTCTAAATATTACAGTACAAAATAGGTTTTGTAAAGCACGAAAATGTTCCAACTTTTGACGCCTGATATAGTGTCATCCGCAGAATGCTGACTGTCTTAAGGTGACAGTCCATTTCCAACGACAGCTGCATTACTGTTCATTTTAACTATGGAAATTGACAATAACACCGACGCGTTCAGTACCAGTAGCGCAGCTGCGGTCAGAAATGGAATGTTACAATTAGGCTGCGTTTCCAGTACAGATGTGAGAGAATGCGCAGCGAGATATGTGTTTATTAAGAACCAATAGTATCACTTAATTTGTTTTCCTCGCTCAGAGTGCAGTGATTCTGATAGTTCTTAACAAACACATCCCTCGCAACTCATCCGCGTACATCTGTGGTGGAAACGCAGCCTAATAGTCTTAAAATTTACTATTCAAACAGTAATATTACCTTTGCCAATTAATAAATGTTCAAATTTACCCTTCCGCCCCTCCAGCAGTAATTCGTGACACATGGGATTGTTAACAATAAGCGAGCGTATACAAACAGCATTAATTTAGCAAACATCTTGTGCTCAAGATTCACTATTTATTGACGACGCAAACCAAATAAAAGCCAAGGAATTTGGGAGGCAACTATCTCAACCAAAATAATTAGAGCTCGGAAAAACGAGAACAGAACTTACTGAATACATACAAGACGAATACTCTGGTGTCTAATAATGTAACTAAAGACTCCTACAGACCTTGCAAGAAATCGCATGCGATTTTAGATTATTGCCGATGCCGGCTAAATAGGAGCAATTAATTTAATCGTTCGATCAAATGACGCAATGTATTGCAAATCGCATGCGATTATCGTATCGGTGACGTTTGTAGAGGCCATAAGCTTTGTTTTCTTATAGATCTCACATTTTAAAATGCAAGTCATTTGAATAATTAGCAACCACCATCCTCCATCCACCATCCTGCGTCCTGCGTTGTACCATTTTTATTAATTAAAATTACAGATCGATCGAAGAAATTGAGCCAATCGAACTTGAATCGAAATCGAGTTTCTGTAATATCGAATCATTTCTAGAGACAATACATTTTTAAACTAAATATCAAGCTGCGTTTATAATTTACCTACATCCAATTATTGCATATAATTTAAACTTTAAGTAAACATTGTATTTCGCAAGCAAGCAAGCTAATAGTCATTAGATGATAAGATACTTAAGATAGTCATAACTTTAAATATTAATGCCAAAGCCTCCAGTGCAGTCAGCAGCAGAAGTTGCTAAGCGGGCCATGTGTTCAAAATGATCTTGACGCGACTTTATTGTTAAGAGAATAAGACGTGTCAAGGTAATTTTGAACACCTGGCCCGCTTAGGAACTTCTACTGCTGACTGTACATGATAAACTCAAAAAGTACTAGACTCAAAAGATCTTAGAGTCTATAAGATATATATTAGAGTCAACGACGTTTATAACGACACTTAACTACCCCCTTATTCATAAAACTTTTCGGGCCTGATTTAGTTAAATTGTTTTATCCCTTTCTTACAAATACATAAGTCAATATGACAGATAAAGAGAAACAATTATTAGCTAATTGAGGTTTGTAGCGCGTTTATGAATAAAGGGGGTTAATCCTTAGTTTATTTTATTCAAGTCGGCTCAAAGTTGATTAAGACGGACTCTAAAACTAAATTTTTAGTAAATAGCAACGCCTGTAGTCCAAGTTACACTGGTGGTTGACAAATTGCACGAAAGGGGAGTCGAACAAATTAATCACCGCGTCCAATTTCTCGGAAACAATGCGGGGTTGCCAGGAATCCGCGGGGGGGTTAGTAAATAAATTACTGTGGATAGTGTCATGAAGATGTTTGCGGTGGAATTACAAAAAGTTTACTAGCTTTATTGTAATTATTCGACTAAACTTTTCCTTCATCAGTCAGCTACCTAGTCTACTCGTACCTACTACTAATCTACTCATCGACACAATACCTACTTACGAGCCCAAACGATGGGGATCCGAGTTGCGTTGTTTTATCGCTTAGATCCTAAGGGCCACCTTCACCTTATATTGTTTTATTTTTTATTTTATTTATTTAAGGTTTACCAACAGATTCAACACTACAGAAATTACAGATAAAAGCCAAACGTACATGAATAAGTGTCTATCCAATTATAGGTAAACACAACCTGCGTTAATACTTAATACATATCTAATTAATTAAGACCTAAAGTATAAAGTATGTACGTATGTATGTATATATAAACTCTTTATTGTACAAAATACAAAACACAAATTTATATTAATATAACATACTAGTTAAATTAGAACTCCTTTCCATACATGTATAGCGTTATAATGTTATTATACTATACTATAGCGTTTTTATACATTATTGTTTCTTCTTCTTGACGTTCAAAAAGTTAAATTAGACGCGTACCATAGGGTCTAACCATAGGTATATGACAATGGGGTTAGCACCTGTCAGATTTTTACCTGTCTCAAGTGTCTCAATTTTTGTTCTATGAGATTTGGCTTAAGGGGCCCACAGATTGCCAGTTCGCCGGACGATATCAGCCTGTCAGTTGTTCGGATCTGTCACCTTTTGCGTTTGACTGACAGGCGATATCGTCCGGCGAACTGGTAATCTGTGGGCCCCTTTAAATCAATAATAAAATTAATATTTGACTTTGTAATATTGTCAGAAAAAACATAGATGCTACCGGCCGACCCCATTAAGCCTGATAAAGCATTTGTCGCACCTACATCTTAGTTTAAGTCCTAAGATAGTTATTTAAGTTAACTTTAGTTGTAAGTTTAATGTAATGTAATAGTATACTAACAAATTATGGACCCAAACAGTAGTCTGAAATAAATACATTTTTTTTTTCATTAACACAAACATAAACCTAAGCGAAGCTAAACTGGCTGAAATTTAGACAACCAAGTTGACATCGAGTTCTATACACGCTCCGCCAAACACCTGTCTACAACAGCGGAACTTACAAACCCCATAAATAAAGAGTTTTCCAGTCCGTTATCAGTCTCGTTTTTCACCACCAGGGGGACCATCTCGATATCTGTCCTCTGGGATCTCGTTACTTTAATTACTGCACACCTATCTGCCTCAATTAAGTGTTTGGCGACACTTGAAACCTTGTCGCGTTGAACTGAGTGATTTTGAACCTTAATGTAACGTGATAAGGTCTTTTTATGGGCACTTTATTCTTATATTAGTATTGGTTGCGCGAGGATGCGGGGTTCAAAGGCACCAATGGTTTGTGATCCCTAAAGGTCCGCCGGACGGTATCGGCCTGTCAGTTAGAACAAAATTTTGACAGTTCCGGACAACTGACAGGCCTATACCGTCCGGCAGACTGGTAATCTGTGGGCCCCTTAAGATTCGTACATACCTGTCTGAGAGGCGCTCCCCAGATGGTCTAGAATTAGTATCAGAAAAAAAGCACCGCAATCTTGATAGCCAAGGAATATTATCTATGGCACCATAGGTAATGACATAGAGTAGAGCCTCGGTAATCCGGACCCTCGCTAATCCGAACTGTCTCAGCCTAAAGAAAAGAACTTTGACTGACACGAAATTTTTTAAATGATTCCCCGTCCTATGAAATAAAATACGAAAAAGAGAAAGTATTACTGTTTGTAATTTATATCCTTAGATTCGTCAAAGTAATATATTAATACTTACGAGTACATGAATAAATCATTCATTTATTTGTTAATTAATTAAGTGATTTTTACACATACCTACATTTTTTCCGGGAAACTCTGTAATCCGTTTACGGCCGGTTCTTTGCCTGTCCGGATTAGTGAGGTCCCACTGTATACCGTCACAATACAGAATCCGGTGCTTTTCAGCTAATTTAGGCTCTTGTGGGCCGCATTATATTTGTTCGTTTGAGCCTTTACCTCACCCTATCCTTGCAAGCGATAGTATTAGTGACACAATTTCAAGAAGCTTTGCGAATCACTCTGAAAGGGTGGTAAGGGAATCTTGGAAAAGCAAACAAGGGTTTAAATTATGGGGTTGAGTTGTCAACGGGTTGCGATAATGTTTAAGAATAAGTAAAAGTGTGGAAAAACAAAGATAATGGTTCAAACGATGTTGAACTTTTTGCTGATGTAAAAAGAACTAGGAATCGTATTTATACAAAAATGTTTTAGGTTCATTAAGCTATCTTTCACTAGTTAATTAAGTGAGTTTAAAACGCTTGTGTCTTATTTATCATTTAAAATATTATAAATCATGTCATAGAGCCTGAATTCTAATCCAGGTGCCTTTTTAATTCTGTTTTTATAAACGAAATATTAAAATTACACGCGCCACTTGCACCATCGCGCTAACCCGGGGTTAAGCGGGTAACCCGTTAAGCCAGTGTTAAATTGAACTGGTAACCATGGTAACTCCAGGCTTAACCGGTTAACCCCGGGTGAGCGCGATCGTGCAAGTGCCCGAGTTAAGTAGAGGAGCCTAATTTACTGTCTTTACTGACCAATATTGGGCTATCGAGCTCCAGTTTTGTATTATAGGGATTGAAAATAGTTTCAAATGTGAATCATGTCAGTAAGGTAATGGGTAAGTGTAGCTAGCCATTCATATTGGGGCCTGTTTACACATTGTTTAGTATTTATTTCGAATGTGTAGGTACATTTACTACTTCCTACTTGCTTGTAGTGGCAATAATGTATGGAGCCACGTTTACCCTGCAGCCACATTTACGTTATTTTGGGTTAGCAAGTAGAAGGAAGGGTAAATAAGACACGGGTAAAAATAACACTAAGTTTTTAACACTCAAAAACTTATTCTATTTCATTCCTATTCCATTTAAAAAGAAGCCTTGTGTAGACTTCTTTTTAAATGGAACAAGAATGAAATATAATAAGTTTTTGTTAAAAACTTAGTCTTATTTTTAACCGTGTCTTAGGTATATTTACCCCTCCTGACTAGCAATTATTCTTTATCCTCTTCAATTTACGACTCTAGGTAGCTCTAAAACATTTTTTTCACAACTCTTATCTCCAAGTTAAAAAACAAGAGTCTAATTGTAAACCGCGATATCTACATGAATTATGGGCTTGCATTATCAGTACTAATTTGTTTATCAGTCTGAGTAATATTTATTACCACTTACTATACAGTCTTCTTATTGGCTTTCTTTGATGTTCCAGGATATAAGTGGTTGGGGCGAGTCCGGCACGTGGGGGTGTTTTTTAAACTTCAAGATTTCAAACTTCGGAATTCGAAGGAAAGGGGTCTCACTGGGTTTCTATTGTTTCCCAATAAGTTTAAATCATAATGTTCGCATTTTCGGTAGTCATAATTTGTTTTTTTTTTTCAGAAACGATAACTTTTCAGGATTGCCATAAATCAAACCTAACCTATCTATAGGGCTTGCATTCCGGAATTCCGGAATTTCGAAATTCCGGAATCTCGGACAAATTTTCCGATATTACAATTCCGGAATTGATACCACTCAATATCGAAAATTCCGGAATTGGATTTAAGTACTTTTTGTAGGTTTTAATACCTTTATTATTAAAAATTGTTAAGAAACTACACTGTACGGATGTTTTTTGTCGTTATTAAGTGCTTCTTAGTCATTCAGTGAGCTATAGTATAGGTATATTTTACTTTTCCGTTTGCTAAAGCAGTGGGATAAAAGATAATAAAAACATAAAAAAACAGTAAAGCAGAGCGATTTACTTGCTTAGAATTGTCAGAATAGTCTGAATCATACATAAGCGAATTTGTAGAATTGAAATTTAATAATATTTGGACTTTTTATCTTGAATTGAATTCAGAGAAAAAGAGGTTTTCTCTATTAACGATTTCGAATCCTGTAGAAGCACATCATATATGATATTCTGAATCATAATTAGGAACTAGGAAGGAAAAAGCCAAACTTAGACCTTCAACTTCTTAAACAACACCACTACCTACTAGGTTAGGAACAGTAGGAAGCTATTATATTTAACTATTTTATAAAATTATGCATCGAATTCCTCAAATAAATACCCCGTATCATTAAAGTGAATAAAAGTAACCATTTTAATAAGGTGGTAAAAAAACGTACCTACTTAAAATTAAATTTCTGATAAACAATACTAATTTTAATAAACGTAAAGTATGAGAATTTCACATTTTTTGTTGATTTTTACTAAAAAATAGAATAAAAATATGATAAACCCTAATTCCGGAACCAGCTCCGGAATTCCGGAATTGGAATCCAATATCGAAAATCAGTTCCGGAATTGGAAACCATCCGATATTGCAAGCCCTACGACTATCTATAGGGTAACCTTATGAAAATCCTGAAAAGTTAATGGTTTCAGAATTCGGTCTAATGATAATATGACAAACAATACATTGTGACTTAAAACTTTATGTCAAACAAAGAGACCCCGGATCTCAATTCGTAGGAATCTTATTTCTTCTCAGATTTTTCGAAAACGGCGTTGGGCTGATTTGGAAATCTTTCCGTTTGTTTAAAAGGGTTTTACCTACCTACTTCACTACGTTATTAATGTTGCAATTCATTGAAAATTGGGGCTGGAAAAAAAAATGTCGGTAAAAGTCCGAAATACACAATTTCTTACCTTTTCTGACTTTTACAGTAACATAGGTATACATATAATATTCTGACTCTGGGAAAAGTAACATTTGCACTTATAAAACTCCCACAAAAAGGGTGAAAAACTACCACCCACGCAAAGGGCGCCCTATATACATTATACACATTATATACACAGGTGGGAGGGGTCAAAGGACCAATCGACAGGAAGCGGGGAACCAGTGCGGAACTACATCCGGTGTTTTTTTTTAATTGCGTGATCAATTGGCGATCGGCCAGGTGTGCGAGGGTGAGTAAACGGTCTAGATTTGATGATGTGATATTTAATTTGATGTTTTTAGGGTTCCGTACCCAAAGGGTAAAACGGGACCCTATTACTAAGACTTCGCTGTCCGTCCGTCCGTCCGTCCGTCCGTCCGTCCGTCTGTCACCAGGCTGTATCTCACGAACCGTGATAGCTAGACAGTTGAAATTTTCACAGATGATGTATTTCTGTTGCCGCTATAACAACAAATACTAAAAACAGAATAAAATAAAGATTTAAATGGGGCTCCCATACAACAAACGTGATTTTTGACCAAAGTTAAGCAACGTCGGGAGTGGTCAGTATTTGGATGGGTGACCGTTTTTTTTTTGCTTTTTTTTTGTTTTTTTTTTTGCATTATGGTACGGAACCCTTCGTGCGCGAGTCCGACTCGCACTTGCCCGGTTTTTTTTGGTTTGACTTGACAACTGTTTGATTGTGTAGATTGCCCTTAACGCTTTCACTACCGGCAACGCATAGGTATATGCGTTTTCATACGACACGATACGATAGGTATATGCGTTTACTTTCAACGGATGAACGCGTCTGTGATGTTTAGCGACTTTCGTAATGTGCCTTAAAAACGCAAATTTTGTGAGTTCTACATTTTTTTAACTGTTCTATTTAACCTTTCGTATATGTACCTACAGATATTGATCAAAAATCGATGGTTCAAACCTCGGTCGTGCCGTATACAGCGAAACAAATCGTTCTTGAGAAAGACGCAAATACTGATTAAAAATTCAGTCAGGATAGATCTTAGATAAAAACTTTATTCATTTGCACAATATGAGTATACATGTACATAGATAAAAAAAAGAAATGCAGCTTGGAATTAAACGTAAGTAAATACTTGTTTACAATTCTTGATATAAAAGAAAATAATACAAATACAAAACTGAATAGGCGCTGGCTCAGCATGATGATGCAGCAAGCCAAATCGCTGATATTCTGCCAGGACCCTTACACAAATGAGAAGACTGTTCAATGCTTAATTCTTATAAATCTAACTTAATGATGCTCATGTTGGATGGATACTTATACTTATCAATCTTATCGTACACAGGCAAGAGGTTAACGAAACCCATGAATTGTCCAACCTCCAGAACAGCAGCGGCTGAAAAGGATATAGGTCCCCATAATTTCAATTTTATGACCCCATTATCGGGCTAGAACTATTCCGTGCATATTTCAGACAATTAGACAGGCAATCGTGGGCAATTCGCACCGCGGTCAGTGCAGTGGTAACTTGGATAATAGGGCAATATTGAAAACGTCTAGCTCATGGTCTAGGTAAGGTGCAACGGGGCAATTTCGACTGCGGGTTAATTTGAACTAATCGAAATATCTTCCATGTTTTACATTATTAACTAGAGTCACACACAACACACACAGCATATCTTTTTGGCTATCTAGACGTATATGGCACACTAGTTAATAATGTAAAACATGGAAGATATTTCGATTAATTGACATTACCCCACAGTCGAAATTGGCCCGCTGCACCTTACAGCTTTTTTTGAAGAAAAGCTAGCTACAGTAAAAATCATTAATTTCAGAGTTTCATGGAACCGCATATTTAACTTAATATTGTCTTACATGTGCCGTGAAATAGCCGCAATTCTATCGTGAGCTGCATTGGTCTGGCCAAAGAATTACCTACCTTTATAAAGGTTTTTTTATAAATTGACCTTTAATTCCTTTTAATGCCCGCATTAAAAGTAACGAAAGGCCGTTTGGAAAATAACTCTTCTCAGTGATAAGACCAACCTATTCTTATTTCGTATTAGGATTCTATATTTTTATGTCTCTTTTTCTCTCATTTCTAGTAGGTATGTCTATTTCTAGACGTGCATATACGTTCCTAATATTTATTTTACGAGGTCCTATCAAAAGAAAACACTTTTTACAGTAGACACAATCGGGTTACAAATGTTACAATAGACATAATTATAATATGTACGGTAATTCGCCAGTACTGGCCACTTTTAGTAACTGGCCGCCCTAAACTAAAGATGAATTCTATTCACCTATAAACAGAATTCGTTTTAGTATAAGGTTCAATAACTGGCCACCTTATACTAAAATGAATTATATTTATAGGTGAATAGAATTTATTTTTGGTTTGGGGTGGCCAGTTAATGGCGAATTACTATACCATTCACCTTTAATACTCAACAACAAGTCAAGTCAAGTTATTATATAGGTACCTTTTCTAGCCACTTCACAAACCGGTCAACAGCCTAACTTCCCAATGCCCGCCATAACTCAATGGACAAAGGGTATTCTGTCCGCGTAATGAAATTCCCTCCCCGTCCCCTCCTCTCACCGCGGGGCACGCCACAACTATTTGGACACTGCCAGATTAGTCTGATGTTAGTTATTGCGGGGATGGGGTTAGATTGGGTGTGATTGGTCTTTAGGAAAATGATTCCGGTTTTTATAGGTGAATTGAAATTTGTAAGTATAAAAATAAAAAATAAAATGCCACCTGAACAGTTTAAATACTATAGTCTGTCAAGCCATTTCCGTCAATATAAAAAAACGGCAAATTAAAAAAAAAATAGGCGAGAAGAGTTATCCTTATCGTCCCATAGAAAAATTGAATTACGCGCCGTTTTCTACTGGCAATTTGTTTGACAGACTATAACTAATTTCTCATAGAACATTCATGGAAGTTGTAAAAAGTCAACTAGACCTTTTAACATTTTGATTTAAAACGAATGGCTTGTCTTTATGAAAAATTAGGGTTGTAAATACATTGGTAATTTATACTTACCGAAATGTTACACATAAATTAAACAATAGCAAATTTAATAAAATGTAACGTTATCTATGAAAAGGGACCTTATTGTCGATGGCACTTACGCCATTATTAACGATGCTCCTATATAAATACAATGCCGCGCGATGCCCTGCGGCGTAAGCGCCATCGACAATAAGGTCCTTTTTCATAGATAACGCCCCAAATATTAAAGAAAGTAATTAAAGTGCCTAGAGAATATAAATAGCAAAGAGATTTTAATGTGTGTGCTACGTGCTACTCAATTAAACTAGGATTTGACAACAGGTCTGGCCTAGAAGTGGGTAGTGACCCTGCCTTGGAAGCCACTGGACCCGGGTTCAAATCCTGATAATGGCATTTATTCGTGTGATGAACACTGATATTTGTTCCTGAGTCATGTTTGTTTTATATGTATTTAAGTATTATTTATATATTTTAATTAATGTTTTTAAGTATTTATATATTATAAGTCTTATTGAGCTTAATGTGGGATATTCATTTTGTGTAATTATGTCCCGAAATAAATAAAATATAAACTACGGGAGTCCCGTAATATTTATTTTTTATTTATTTATTAAACACCTCACATACAATAATAACTAAGGACATTAAGTACATTAACTTACTATAAACTGTACAAGTTACAGTTACCTACACATTTACATATCTTAATATTAATACACATATCCACACAGTTATTAAAACCATTAAAATTAAACGCATCGTACTTAAGTAGCCATTATACCCCTAATAGACGCTTCTCTAATAACAGATTGTTGACAATCAGAACTTACCATACAAAGCCTAGGCGCCTCGCATACAAATCCCATACAACAGTAATCAGCAAAGAGGTATTCATGGTAGAGGTGTAAATGTAATTGTAAGGTCTCAGAAACATTTGTGCTCCAACGTCAGACGGTTGGTAAAGAAATTAACTAATATTTATAGACTGGTCTATCGCGAACTTATTTTATTACCTTTTTTTACTGACGTATCGACACAGGTTTCACTGGTTGTAGATACGCTGGTGGTGGTATACTGGTGGTGGTAATAGGCAGTACCGTCTTTACCATAAGGGCACACGGGGCCCGTGCCCAGGGCCCCCATCCTGAGGGGGCCCCGAAGGACAGACATTAACAGTATATTTGATTACCCATAATAAAAAGAAGATCATAGTAGAAAAATGTTAGTTTAATTTACTTTCCAAAAGGGCACCAAATACTTATGTGCCCAAGGGCCCCAGCATAGTTTAAGACGGCCCTGGTAATAGGTAAATTTGCGATAGACCCGTCTATAAATGTAAGTTAATATGTCGTCCAAACGCGAAAGTTATAAATATTATATGGTAAAGAAATTGTAATACAAAGAAGTTTTTGTATGTAAAACTTCTACTCACTCTATTTTCTTTATACATATAACAATTTTTAACCGAAAAAAAAAAGCAGGCGGTTTACTTGTGATAACGGATAAGCGAATGAACTATGTTGTGTCATAAAATAAATGTAATTTCTTTCTTTCTTTTTAGGTAGGTACCTAAAAAACAAAATATACCACGAAACAGCACCATCGTTTTCAGCAGTCCAATTTTGCGGCAAGTTTTCTTAAGGCCACTTGCGCCATCCCCCTAACCCAGGTTTAACCGGTTAAACCTGGAGTTATCATGGTTACCAGTACAATTTGACACTGGGTTAACAGTTTAACCGGTTAACCTCGGGTTAGTGGGATGGTGAAAATGGCGCTTAGACTTTGCACATCTACAATCAAAATCTTTGCCCATACAAACACAGTAATCAGTCAACTCATAAATTTTGAAGACGACTAAACTACAGGTTACATTATAATTACCGCGCTCTCCGTCTCGCAGGGCGGGTTGGTTGTGTGTGCGAGAGGGACGGCGGTGATTGTTCGAGGATGAGGAAGATTTATGCTCTCATTTGTAAATAATGAAGGCGCCACTCATTGTAATGGGAGGGCATTGAGGACGACCTAGCCGCGCCCTGCCAGTAGGGCTGCCAGTAACGGAGTGCCCCCGGTACCGGTTTTCTATACAAACATAGTACCGGAACCGGGAATTCCCGGTTCTCGCCATACAAACTCAGTACCGGGAGCATTCCCTGCACCAGGGATCGGAACCGCGCGGTTCTTTGCAAAATCTTCAATAACCATATTTTTCGAATTATTTTATACTCGAAATGTAGGACTCAGTTAGTGCCTCCTCAAAGTTTTTTTTAGGATATAGGTAGGTACAGTCTGACAAAGCCTTGGTGGCCTAGCGGTAAGAGCGAGCGACTTGCAATCCGAAGGTCGCGGGTTCAAACCCCGGCTCGTACCAATGAGTTTTTCGGAACTTATGTACTAAATATCATTTGATATTTACCAGTTGCTTTTCGGTGAAGGAAAACATCGTGAGGAAACCGGACTAATCCCAATAAGGCCTAGTTGCCCCTCTGGGTTAGAAGGTCAGGTGGCAGTCACTTTCGTAAAAACTAGTGCCTACGTCAAATTATGGGATTAGTTATCAAGCGGACCCCGGGCTCCCATGAGCCGTGGAACGTGAAATGCCCGGATAACGCAAGGAAGAAAAAGAAGGTACAGTCTGACAAAAAAGAGTAGAACCTAATTATAAAGTTGCAATACTGTAGTGTCGTCCCTTTCAAATCAATCTAAGAAATCGGGACCACACTACGGTATTGTCACTTTTTAATTTCTACTCTTTTTTGTCAGACAGACAGACTCTATCAAATCGGTGCAAATTTAACTTAGACGGCCTCTACCTACGCAGAACTCAGTTGACATAGTTCCAAAAAAAACAGAAAAAAACAACGGGTTGCACTCCGGGAGTGCCGGCAGAAGTGAAAACTCAATGACATTGTAACAGTTTTTCGACCAGGTCACGTGTCCGTCTTACGAATCTTACGTCTTACGGACACGTGACCTATCGCAAGTTTAACATTTTTTCCCCATCACAAAACGTGCACAACGCCGCTAAGGAAGTTTTCACTTCAAAAATGCCAATCCATAAAACACTTTCAAATGAGTTGACAACCCTGCAGCTAGGCCAATTACTTAAGTGCGCGGATCCAGCGTACACCTGCCATTGTATCACTTAATTCTGGCGCCCAGTGTGCAGCCAGCCTTATTCTAGCTTTAGACTTTACATGCTTAATTACTGTTTATGTTAGGGCAATTATGACACTTATTTACTGATGTGCTAATGGAAAGTTACCAAAATTGCGAAATTTACACTCGGGGAACGTTATTTGATATTTCTAAGGGGGGCCCACTGATTAACAGTCCTTCGGACGGTATCGGCCTGTCAGTTGTTCGGAACTGTCAAAATTTTGTACTAACTGACAGGACGATACCGTCCGGCGGACTGTTAATGAGTGGGCCACTTAAGCAACGTCTACTTTACTATTGTCTATTAGAAATATTAGAACTAATTAAATTATTTCAGAAAATATTTTAATTTGCTTTTATTTAAAGTAGAAACACTACTAAGTATATAATTAAATATTATATATTTATTTCAGTTTATAACGTCTACGCTTTATCAAAAGTATTTAAAAAAATAACGTGAAGTAGGTAGGTAAAGGTACCCAACACTTTTCTGGAATGCCCCTTTGCATACCTACATACACTACATACGTTACACACGTTCAAACCATATTGACACGTCACTCAAATTTCAAACGGCAAAATTCTAAACACACTTACAAAATAAACGCAAATCCAAAATACACTTCCTTCAAAAATCGCTTAAAAACCAAATAAAGAAACTCCAGTGACAAGTCTTAAAACGATTACGGGGAGAGCGACACGTAAACCGCATTAAGTATGTTAAATCCAAGCCCTGCTATTATAACCACTTGCGGAAGACAGGCGAATCTAACTGCAGTCAAACCAAAACCACTTAAAATTGACGACTTTATAAAACAGACACGACTCGCGCGGTGAAATGTGGGTATGTTGCAACGGTATAGTTAGGGACAATCAAGTGTAAAAATATGGGTACATGTAAAAAAAAATACTCAAAAATATGTCCCATAGTTCTTAATTCGCTGACATAACGCCGTGTGCCTGCTACACTGCCACATCTCAAAAAACCGTTTTTTCGAGAAATCGCGTCTCAAAGTTGTAAGAGTATAGTTCAGGGTGTTTAATAGGATCTTACTCCTTTAGTTTTAGGTCTATGAATTTAAAATTTAGCTTTTTTTACTCGGAATGATATAACCCTCCTTATGACCACGCCACTTTTTAAAAGAAATGTATATTTTTTAAGACACAAGGCCCGAAAGACAGGTATTTAGAGTTGTGGCCGTATTGCAGACACGTTTTTGGGATGCGGCCAAATTTAAACACAAAATTATTGGATAAAGGTTACCATGCAAATATAAATAAAAACACCAAAATAGTTAAAATCCCTTTATTTTATCAACTTTGATAGGAACAAGATCACTGTACGCGATAATATGTGTAACTAGCTTATAATCAGCAACATTATCTAATTATTATTTTCTAGGACGCAACTCAAAAGCTTCATTTAAAACGTGTGCTATATAGCCACAACTCAAAAGGGCCGTCAAGTTCACGTGCGAACGCCGCGGGAGCAGCCGGCAGTATTGCAGGGAATCGTCTGACAATTTATGGTCAAATCCATAAGGCCACTTGTGAGAAAAAGGCTCTTAAAGACCTTTTATGCTATGGCTCTCGAAATACGGTCGTAAATTAAACAATTTTGCATACGAATCTGCAATAATCCAGAAAATTAAAAATTTTGAATTGTGGCCGTATATAGCAGGCACACGGCGATAAGAGCTAGGACATATTTTTGATATGATTTGACTGTACTACATAGGTACATAGGTAGGTTAACTACATATGTATATATACCTATTATAGAAAGCTTTTCCGCTTCAATCTTTCTGTTTCAGTTATTAATTAAGTAGGTATCTATAAAAACTGAAACAGAAAGATTTTCCGCCATTTGTCCGCTTGATGAGGATGAACCATGGATGAACTGTGTATGTAGTTGTCAAAAACCGTCGATTCAAACCTTGTTTGTATTGTATAAAGCAGAAAAAAACATTCTCCAAAAAAAGCAAACCTGTTAGTTACAAAGTTAGCATGATTGTTCGCCTCTCCGCAAAGCGGTTGGAACACACTTGGGGGCCCGGGGGCCTCAGGGAGGGGCCCGCAGTTTTCGCGTTTTTATGCGTATCGCTTACTTGTGCGATTATTGTTGAAGCTATTTGCATTGCAAGGTGGTCGCACTAGATTTGATACTTGGTTGCAAATGTTTCAGAGCTCAATTATAAGTTTGCATGCCGAATGCTACTTACGTCAAGCAGAATCATATAGGGATATACATATACGCACACTTATTGCTAAGTTTGGTTTTTGAATGATTACTACTCAAAACCAGTCTACTCTAACCCAAAATTGTATATTTCGGAAAAGAAAAAGTTAAGTATTAAAGGTTAAGGGGCCTGACAGTTAAACGCAAAAGGTGACAGTTCCGTACAACTGACAGTCCGATATCGTCCGGCGGACTGGTAATCAGTGGGCCCCTTTAGGTACATTATGTAGGGGCCGTGATGACAATCGTACACTAACAAAAGCCAAACGAAAATTTGTATCGCGATGATAGATGAGAAGTTTCGATTGGCGTTTTAGTGATAGAGCTTAGCGAAAAGAAACTGCATTTTTGGCAGAAAGCAAGCCGCTTTGCCCAGTGATACTAGGGACCAATCTGAATGATTTCATCCGAGGAAACACAAATTTCATTCACTAGAATTCAAGATGGCGGACCTTTTCCAAAATGGCGGCTGCAATATTAAAAAAAATTATAGACACAAAACGGCTGCACCGATTTTAGTGATTGATATATCGATCAATTCGTATTGACACTTGTAATCGAATAAAAATATGGCATTCAAGAAATTAAAGATGGCGGCCGAATATTAAGAAAATTGTGTTTTTTTTCTTTAATTTTTTTCCTTCTAATGAAAATAACAACTAAATATTCTATAATATGATCACATATTCTTTCATTTAAATGAAACCTGATAATATTATCTGCAAAATAAAAAAACAATCTTAACAATCCCTTGAGTAGTTTTTGAACTATACGCATTTCAAAAAGCGCGTAACTGCCGTCCAAAACGGCCCGCTCGCGCGGCTCGCGTCAAAAGTGAGAATTTTGATGATTTAAAGGTAAAAAAAGAACTGAAAACATATTTACTTTATTTATTGAGCTATAAATAAATAAATAAATTGTATTTCCGCTTATTATTTGTGACCATCACGGGAAAAGTTATGGCGGCTGGCGCTTACGTCGCTTAGCACCGCAATAGTATTGGAGCAGCGTTAATAATAGCGTAAGCGCCATCCGCCCTAAGGTACCTATCTATACCCGTGGGTTCAAATTTATTCCTCTTTATCATCTTCGTCCGATGTGGATGAACTGAAAGAAAAGAACATTCATATGAAATCAGAACAAAATATACCTAATATAATTAAATTAAATATATAGAGATGAACTACGCCAAACTAACTTCCATTACTATTTCAATGTGTTTAATATTGATATAGTAATGGAGGGGCGGGACAGTTTGGCGTGGTTTATCTATAAGTACCTTTCGTTTTTGCAGTTGCCTTTGCAAGTGCTGCATTGCACTGTACAGGGTAGACCCACCCTCCGACACGTGCAGCGCATTGTTTCGCAGCCTTTTTTACAGCCGCAATGGTCCAGGTATGATAATTCACGCTATCTCCCTGGCATCAGGCCATTGCGGTTCTCAACTGCCATTAAATGACTTCCAACCCCAAGAGGATGGCAATGGCACAGAGGCATCATCAAGAATAAGGGCATATCACCCCATAACTGGCCTGCTTGATATGTGAGACGGAGCGCGTGTTTATGTAATGCTGCCGATGTTGGTGGGATGCTGGTTACCAATTTCTTTTTAGTAGCAAATAGCTCCTTGCGTACCAAGTTGTCCGACGAATGTGCTATTTGTGGGTCATATAGGTAGCAGGTGAACTTTTTCGGCATAGCCATGATTTCTTCAGGAAGGCTTTGTAATGGCTGCGATATTTGTTTCAAAGCTGGTGTAACTTCAGGGTGTGACAACCACGTTTTGAAGCAAGACTTATTTTCTTTTGTATGGAAGTAAGAAGTAGTGTCACACCCTGTAGAGGCGTGAAAGTCACGAAGAGCGGTTGATCTGTCAGGACCCAAAGTATTTGCTATTTTATGAAGATCGCCATAACGGCGTTTATTTGCCGTCCCAGTTAATAGCCATAACTCTTGCAGGCCACTCTCAATTTAAGTTTGATGATATGATATCAATAACACCAAAACGGAAGACCGGAAGATCTAATCAAAATACGCCTAATTCCCTGTTCTGCCTGATCTTATGAATAGGAACACATGCGGAAGAAGCTGATGGCCGCATCGTACTTCACGCAAAAGATAAGCAGAACAGGGAATTAGGCGTATTTTGATTAGATCTTCCGATACAGATGTTTTGGTGTTATTGATATCGTATCATCAAACTTCAATTGATAGTGGCCTGCAAGCGTTATGGCTAATAACTGGGACTGCAAATAAACGCCGTTATATCGATGTTCATAAATAGCAAATACTTTGGGTCCTGACAGATCAACCGCTCTTCGTGGCGTGAACGCCTCTACAGGGTGTGACACTACTTCTTACTTCCATACAACAGGAAAGAAGTCTTGCTTCAAAACATGGTTGTTACACCCTGAAGTTACACCAACTTTGAAAGAAATATCGCAGCCATTACAAAGCCTTCCTAAAGAAATCATGGCTGTGCTGGAAAAGTTCACCTGCTACCTATATGACCCACAAATATCACATTCGTCGAACAACTTGGTACGCAAGTAGCTATTTGCTACTAAAAATAAATTGGTAACCAGCATCCCACCAACATCGGCAGCATTACATAAACACGCGCTCCGTCTCACATATCAAGCAGGCCACTTATGGGGTGATATGCTCTTATTCTTGATGATGCCTCTGTGCCATTGCCATCCTCTTGGGGTTGGAAGTCATCTAATGGCAGTTGGGAATCGCAATGGTCTGATGCTAGGGCGATGTGGCGTGAATCACCTACCTATCTACCATTATCCTACCTGGACCATTGCGGCTGTAAAAAAGGCTGCGAAACAATGCGCTGCACGTGTCGGCGGGTGGGTCTATCCTGCACAGTGCAATGCAGCACTTGCAAAAACAAAAGGTACTTATAGATAAACCACGCCAAACTGTCCCGCCCTCCATTACTATTTCAATACTACACACATTGAAATAGTATTGGAGGGGCGGGACAGTTTGGCGTAGTTCATCTCTATATATTTAATTTAATTATATTAGGTATATTTTGATCTGATTTCATATGAATTTTCTTTTTCGTTCAACTACATCGGGCAAAGATGATAGAGAGGAATAAATTTGAACCCACTGGTATAGGTACCTTAGGGCGGATGGCGCTTACGCTATTATTAACGCCGCTCCAATACTATTGCGGTGCTAAGCGACGTAAGCGCCAGCCGCTATACCTTTTCCCGTGATGGTCACAAATAATAAGCAGAAATACAATTTATTTATTTATTTATAGCTCAATAAATAAAGTAAATAGGTTTTCAGTTCTTTTTTTACCTTTAAATCATCAAAGGTCTCAGTTTTGAAGCGAGTCGCGCGATCGGGCCGTTTCGAACGGCATAGTTACGCGCTTTTTAAAATGCGTATAGTTCAAAAACTACTCAACGGATTGTTAAGATTGTTTTTTTATTTTGCAGATAATATTATCAGGTTTCATTTAAATGAAAGAATATGTGATCATTTTATAGAATATTTAGTTGTTATTTTCATTAGAAGGAAAAAAATTAAAGAAAAAAACTCAATTTTTTTAATATTCGGCCGCCATCTTTAATTTCTTAAATGCTATATATTTTATTCGATTACAGGTGTTAATACGAATTGATCGATATATCAATCACTAAAATCGGTGCAGCCGTTTTGTGTCTATATTTTTTTTTTATATTGCAACCGCCATTTTGGAAAAGGTCCGCCATCTTGAATTCTAGTTAATGAAATTTGTGTTTCCTCGGATGAAATCATTCAGATTGGTCCCTATTATCACTGGGCAAAGCGGCTTGCTTTCTGCCAAAAATGCAGCTTTCGATGTAAATATCGCCGTAAGCCCTACTACTATTTTCTATCTTCCTGGGTAGGCGCCCTGCGGGCTCAGCACGGTTCCATTTTTATCGACTATCACTATGCGCGTCCCTTTCGCACTTACATACTTGTTAGAACGTGACAGGTATGGTGACAAGGGATAAAAACGCGACCGTGCTAAGCCGCCAGATCTACTGGCGATATGCTGTTTTACTTCGACCATAGAGAAATATAGGTAAGACAAGAGTGCTCACTCCATACATCAGTTTTGATACCAAAAAGACTATTATTTTCATAGTCGACATCTAGCATCGAGTAGCGGAATTATCAGTACCTACTGCTACTTGACAATAGATGTAGCACCGACCGGAAAGTTGTTGAGCATTAGACTTTCCGGTCGGTGGTACATCTACTGTAGCAGTAAGTCAAGTAGCAGTACTGATAATTCCGCTACTCGATGCTAGATGTCGACTATGAAAATAATAGTTTTTTTGGTACCAAAACTGATGTATGGAGTGAGCAATCTAGTATTTTTTTCTCTGTGCTTCGACCAAGTACCAAGACTTTTCGCGCTAAATATACCTACAGGTGACATTTCTTTCTCGAATCTCTCGGAAAAACATCAGGAGTGCCATAACTAATGTCAGCGTCTTATCCGTTACCCCACTTCGTGTCACTCTTCATTGTCCGACATCTTTCTTTTACTTACCGTGTTAGGGTTCCGCATCGGGGAAAAGACTCCTTTAAGACCTACATTCCCCGTATGTCTTGCAACTTATAATTATTTTAAACCGTTATACTCGTAACTAGTGGCTGTGCGATCTGAAGTCCCCGCGAACGCCAAAGGCTCCACCATTTTGAAGAATTTTCATAAAGCGTTACGATAAAAATATTATAAGTTTATATGTATTTTATATTAAGTAGAGATGATATGCCCTATTAGACACAATAGCTAACAGAAGGGGCAAGATGGTTGGCCACCTGATACGGCATGACAGATCCTTTTTAAACATCCTGGAGGGCAAGATGAGGGGCAAAGACGCAGAGGAAGGAACAGGCTCATATATCTCAGCCAAATAAAAGATAAAGTTTCTTTCGTGTCATACAAGGAAGTTAAGCCCAGCAAAGATAAGAGTGGCGATTACTCCACCGACAAGAGCATACTCTCCACCGACAAGTCTTAAATATAATGACGATATATTTTATTGAACCTCTTGCCTAATTTCACGAGAATCGGTTGAGAAATGCGACTTGTAGAAGAAGGTGAGATAACACCGTATGGATCTTGAACCCATAAATTATTATCGAAAAAAAGCTTTAATATCAGAGATACAGATTCAGATTCTTTATTCGAAAAATTAAAATCTTTCATTCGGGACTCAAAGAACTAGTAAAAGTTTAGTTTTATTAACTTTTTACAACTATTTCAGCGTCGGTAAGGAACCCGGGGCAAAATTTCAACTCTCACTCAACCAAATCACTTTACGTACTGTGTTTCTACCTTGAATTCAAAATGGCGGTTCAGCGTTGCTCAGGGAACGATTATAGGGCGGTTTTTGTAGAATAAAGCAATTGACATTCTTTTTATTGTTTAAATGGGTTTTTAAAAAGGTGTGAATTTTGATATTAAGTGGGTGACTAAACTTTTGAGGGTTTTTTGCTATTAAACAATATTTGAATTTTTAAATAGGCGAAAAAACTTTTTAATTAACCGAGTGTACACTGTTCTCCTCTATACATTTTCTTTTTCAAGTGTAAAAACACATTTGATGATTTATAACTGTGTATTTATAACCTAACTACTTATTACTTAACTGTAACATGTCGAATAATAGTTAGGTACAGATGTAGTGCATAATTATTTTCAATCGTATTTTCACTGAAATTTACGAAAGTGTCTTGCTATTTCAGTCAGTCTCGGTACAAAAAGTACTGACATTGACTGAAGTAGAAATACGAACGTTTCCGAGAAAATACGATAGAAAGAAATATATGCACTAAGTACATCTGCCCTAGTAGCACGGTCGCATTTTTATCATTTGTCACCATGCCTGTCACGTTCTAACAAGTATGTAAGTGCGAAAGTGACGGGCATATAGTGATAGTCGATAAAAATGGAACCATGCTGAGCCCGCTGTACCTGTAGAGTCGCACCACGTCAAGTATGGAGCAAGTATGAAGTATGTATGCATTTTTACTGCCAAGTTTGTGACAAGTAGCTGTAATCAGAGTCTACATAATATTAAATTTTTAATCCCCACTTACTCATCAGCCCGACACGTGCCGAGGGCCTGCGAAAAGATTACTCCTTCGTTAGTCGAGTAAAAAGTTAGCGCCCTTTAATGACACACCTGCTGCCTAGGGCAGGGGTCGGTAAACTGCGGCTCGCGAGTCGTATGCGGCTCTTTATTTTATTTATTTATTTATTTATTTAGAAATTTAATTCAGGCAACAAGGCCCATATTACAAATACCTTACAGACTAACATACATATGTATTTTATAAACTTTGAAGGTGGAGGTGGTGGGTTGGAGGCGACTCTTCAAAGTCTTCAAGCGACCAACAAAATATCACATTTAGAGTTCTTAGACCACTGAAAATGACATTTGCGGCTCTTTTAGGTTCCTAAAACTGGTGATTTCTAATTTTCTACTACGGTTGCCTCTTCTTCTTAAAAGTTTGCCGACCCCAGGCCTAGGGGACAATTCTAACGTGAAGTGATTTGGAGGGAAATACGACTTGTTTAATGACTACTTATGATATGATAATTGTTTTTTCACATGACCTATTCGAAAAAGGGTTTTTTCTTCCCCGCTAGGAGGGATCAAAGTGGCACTTTTCTTCCCTACTAGGAGGGATCAAAGTTGTACTTTTCTGTTCTAGGACACGATTTTTTCTTTCTTGCATACTATTTTTTTTTTGGTCAAATAATACATATTTTGGAACATAACAATTTCCTCATAGTTGATGTGTCACACGGTATCAAAATTATTTCGTCTTGGGTGTTAACACTAAGAATCCCTCATTACGCGCAGGATTCAATGTACGCCCTTGACGGAAATATATATATCATTTTGATCCCTTGTAACACAAACTACTATGGTCACCTTTGGTGAAAAACGGTATTTTTAAACGGATTTAACTTTTTCTTCTTTCTTTTTCACACTTACCCGTATTCACCATATCTGACGATAAAATATTCTGTCACAAGGAAGCGAAATGACATATTTACGACGTAGGCGTACATTGAATCCTGAGCGTAGCGAGGGATTCAAGTTTTAACGCCCAAGGTCGAATTAATTTTGCTACCATGTGACACATACCTACTGCTTTTCACATGACCGATGAGGAAATTATTATGTTATATTGTCTTCGGCTACCGCGATAGTTACTCATGAAATAAAACTATTGAACCGGATTATATCGCGTAATATTAAATTCATACTACATCCCGACGACGTTTCGAACTCTTGACAGCGTTCGTGTGGTCAACGGGTGACAAGGCCTGGGCTATAACCGCGAAAATCGAAGTTCGCAAATTGCGGGCATTTTTCTCTGTCACTCTAATTACGCCTTCATTGGAGTAAAAGAGAAAGATTCCCGCAATTTGCGAATTTCGGTTTTCGCGGTAGCCCCTCAGATTCGAACTTCATGAATCATGCTACGTCCATAATTTGCTATAGATACGACTATACACGAAGATACGATTTTTTTTAAGAAACGTCACTTTTGCCACTGACATATCCGCTCCATATAGTATTTTAGCAAATTTTTGACGCATCTTAAAGTTCAAATCAGGCCGACAGAATCTGAGAAAAGCGAATAAATAAAGTTTCCAAATCTCAGTTTTGTCTATTTGTCGCATTTAAATGTAAACCCTTCCCCTTCCTAATTAATGAATTATGAAGTTAACGAGAAACAAGCTTTCAATTTGTTCGAGTTTCTCAATAAATATAGGGTTCGTCAGACATTTATTTGTTTACATTGATATAATAATAGCTCTTTTCTAGAGTTAGACCAAGAAAAGTTTGCAGTGATTTTGATAGCCCACGCAGTGCAAGTGTTATTTATACGTCATAATTTCATCGAAGTTTGACGTTTAACCTTTTGGATGCCAATGACCGATATATCCGCACCGCAGGTTCAACGCCAAAGACCGATTAATCGGTCACAGACCACAGAGCAACATAGACCTACGTGCATATGCATAAAGTTCAATTTCAGTTTTGACACTTCGGTGACGTGGCGTCCGAGTGACAGCTTTTGTGTTTGACACGGCGTCGAAAAGGTTAAAATAACACTTGCACTGCGTGGGCTATCAAAATCGCTGCAGACTTTTCTTGGTCTAACTCTACCTACTTTTGGCTGACTTCATTAATTTCGGCCTAAGATGCATTAGGTTAGATTTCCCAATTAGTCAGTCTTTGCTAGACGTAGAGGTACAATAATATAGAGATGTAATGGTAGAGCCGGGAGATGACCGAACGAGATGCTCTTATGGAACTTTCAGCAGGAGTAGCAGAGAAAGCGTTATTATTGTTTGTCCTTGTCACTTTTCAGTCACTTGTCACTTTGGAGGATAATTTCTCCCATGGTATTACTGCAATGTTCTGCAGCCAGAGTGCAGCACTAGCTCCTCTAGTAAACCATAGAGTAACTTATACATACTGCGCCTTAAACTGTTTTTTGACAAGTTTTCACAGACATTAAAAAATTAGGTAAGTTCATTGATGCATCAAGGCGGTTTGTTAACAAGGGCCTACCGGGAAACGCGAAAATCGAAATTTAGTTATCTGCCTCTTTATCGCTCGAATATGCAAGAGTGATAGAGAGGTTAAATAACGAAATTTCGATTTTCTTGTTTCGCGGTAGACCCCCAGGATTGTGGTAGTGGCGCTGCCTACGCAGAATATACCCCCTTTCGCGTAATATTCCCTATAGGTAGGTTGAGTTTGAGCAGCTAAAAAATACGTGTCTGTTATTTTAGACTACTCTGTAACATATATAAAAAATAAATCAATTCGGAGCCGGACAGTTGGGTTGTTAGATCTATGGCAAAAGACTTGTTAAAATGGGACCTCAAACAAGAGGTCGGAGGTTCGAACTCCGGCCAGCCAGCATAGTAGCGGATGAATCAACGCACTTTGGAATACTTTTCCAAATAGACTAGCTGCCCGATTCGAACTTTAAGGTACATAAATTCATAGATCTAGAAACGATATGGATTAGATGTGTCAGTGTCAAAAGTGACGTTTTTGTTTGAAGAAACGTCACATTTGACACTGACATATCTAATCCATATCGTTTCTAGATCTATTACTAGACGTATCTTAAAGTTCGAATCGGACCGTTATACATTAGAGATCCCTCGTAATCTATGAAGCAGAGTAATATCTAGAAATCTAATATCTAGATTTCTAGAAGATACTCTCATTAATAACGTACCATTGACAAAGCTCTTATTAAGAATTACAAGGATTATCTTCATAAATCTACCGCCATTATAGCGCAATAATTTCTAAACATTAACTTTAATTTGTACTAAGAAATCGCGAAACCAGACAAACTTGATCTTTGCATTTATTTGCTTTTGGGTAAGCGAAATAAAACCTTATTCATATAGCTTTAAGGGTTATGTTGAAAGCATAGGAAATTGACGGATTCATTAACTCTTTTTGCAAGGGATGAATTATAGATGACAGAATATGGTAGACGCGCCACTAGGTACTGCATTTTTAAGAATACCTATGACAAGTCACTGAAGTTTTTGTTACAAATTCAAGTTTCATCTTTTTCCCTCTCCCTCTAGCCTCTCCATATATTAATAGACATACATACATGAATAATTAAAATTCAAATATGTTACATTTTGTCAATTATTATATAGAATCAGAAGAACGCACGTTTCTGAGCAAAACAGCCCCAAATTCAAAAGTGTTTTTTTTTTTCTGCTAGCCCAAATAATGCTCTTCTGCAAGTCGATAAAACATTTTAGTGGCATCAAATCAAACATTAATAGTATATTACATACCTTGGGATGTAAATTAAGAAAACTTTTATTTACTGGCCAACTGCCGAGGTAGGTATATTGTGTATACTTTTTTTCTGTTCGACGGACCCGGAAAGCGGCAACGTCGTTTAGCGCCTGCGGGACGAAAGTAGACGCTTTCTGCCTGGAGAACATAAAAATACTTACCTACATTAATAAATACGACTACACCGACTTGCACCATCCGACTAACCGGGGTTAAGCGGTTAACCCGTTAACACAGTGTCAAATTGAACTGGTAACCATGGTAACTCCAGGTTTAACCGATAAACCCTGGGTTAGTGAATGGTGCAAGTGGCCCTAAAGAGTACAACCGCCACAGGTTAAAAACATTCCCTAAAGACAGTATAAACACGTCATTGCCGCATTCTCTAGCAAAGTGCCATATCTCATTTATTATGTTATCTGTGGAAAGGAATAACCCTTCAGCTGCGGCCTATTATTGCCACCTGACGCCATTGAGAGCTTTTGAGGTTATTGTTGCTTTTTATGGGAATTTGACAGCATTTGCTAAGATTAACTTGTAATGGTCTTTGGTACGAAGATATTAAATTTTTAGGGGGCTCTTAATCCGCAAGGATTGTTATATTTGTTAGAAGAAATACTCTAATTGTTAGAATTAGGTTTGGGCTGAAACTTGTTTGTTGTCCACTAACAAAACTGCCCTTTTTAACCGACTTCTAAAAAAAGGAGGAATCTTTTTTTCTCTGAATCATTATGTTCTTGAAATTTGTTTGCAGGCGTGGCATTGCACGAATATTTCTTAGTGTATTTTTATTAATATTGTGCTACATCGTCGTAGCAAACTATATATATATGTAGTAGGGTAATTCGCCAGTAACTGGCCACCAGCCAATAACTGGCCGCCCTAAACTAAAAAAATTCTATTCACCTACAAACAGAATTCATTTTAGTATAAGCTGGCTAGTTATTGAAGGCTGGCCAATTATTGAAACCTTATACTAAAATGAATACTGTGTATAGGTGAATAGAATTAATTTTTAGTTTATGCTGGCCAGTTACTGGCAAATACCCTACATGAATATAAAAAATGTATAAAAACAATAATTTAAACACCTTTTTACGCTTATTAGAAGCATATAAGGAGTCCAATTCAGACAACTGGCGGTTTTGATCTTATTTAGATAGGACCTTAAAGACAACTCACAATTATTGGTGCATCCGAAACACATTAAGCGCCAAGAACCCGACTGTCGGGTACACTGTTCGTAGCGACTACGCGCTCCATACGGCGAAGACGTGGCTACGCGCTACGAGCGTAACCCGTAGCACTTAGTGTCAATGAATGTGTTAAAATGAAAATAGTGCGTGAGATGCGCGCCAAGGTCGTATCAAAACCTGTTCAACTTAAATGTTAAAATATTTTTCCTTTTTTATTGTGGGACGTACCACATTATTACAATATATAAATTGTAAATACAGATAGTGTTTTTATTCGCCAACAAACTGTTCCTCAGTTTGGCGAAATTTCAAATGTGTAAATTTGTTTATTGTGTATGTTAGAACTAAAAAAAAAAAATAGATGTCAATCACAATGAAAAAAAAATCAACGACGATCAACTCTGGCCAACGTGGGACTCGAACCCACATCCTTGGATTGCCGGTCCAATGCGTTACCAATTCTGCCAGCTGACCAGAGTTGATCTTCGTTGATTTTTTTTCATTGTGATTGACATCTGTATTTACAATTTAACCAGTTCAAACCCGTAGAAAGAAAGTTGTAAACTAGGAGGTGTTTATTTTCTTTTTACGAATTTCCTCTCTTTTTTGCTTTATGCTTATTTTACTATTTCAATTTAGTCAGTTTTGAAGTTATTTCCCTAACAATTCCGATCCCGACAGTCCCTAGAGAGCTAAAGGCCGCGACATTTGCCATGGCCTTTTTAACAGGGCGGGACTGTGTGGTGACGACATTTTTACATTTAATGACTCTTTTAATAGACCTTGACAAACAACTTACGCACTGAAAATTAATTATTAGCACAAACTAGGATAAATCGTCGATTACTGGCCACCGGTTAATAACTGGCCACCCTAAACTAAAAAAGAATTCTAATACTAGTGGCTCTGTGAGCTGTAGACCTCGCGAGCAGAGCTTGAAATAACATGGTGCTAAGAGCTTTAAATACACCGTGTTTTTTTTGATTTCCGTTAATTTCAACGGTGCATTCCTGAGCTTAAATCAAGTAACTTTCTCAAAGACACCGATGTTCTAATTAAGTCCATTTCGGAGATAATCCATAATTATTTTTTTTACTATAAGGCCTCTACAAGCGTGTACACTTGCCTTAGGGCCGGCTTACATATTGATTAGTGTTTAGAATGAGTTCATACATTTGCTACTAAACTTAAGTACAATCTCGGTCGATTGATGTACGAAATGACATTGATATGTCACAGATTTCAATTGTTTGGTTGAGTTAAATGTAATGCCCGTGTTACAACAACGCTATATGCTACATTTAATTACTTTTTAAACAAAAAAAAAAAACAAAAAAGAAAACAAAAAAAATATTTTTTTTTGAAAATTAACTATGCCATTTAGTTCTTATAAACGTACTTAACTATGCCCCGAAGTTAACGGAATTCAATAAAAACACGGTGTATAGTAAATTAAAGAAAAACAATACGAAATTTATGTGTAAAAAAATACAAAAAGTTATAATATCCCAGCATACAATTACTGGGGATCGAACCCAGACCCTCTGTGCAAACAGAAAAAGCGAACGTTTACAAACTGAGCCAAATAGTTCTTAGATGGGTTGACGAAATTTAGCTACTCCTTCTCAAATTAAAATTAGTTAAAATTAAATATCTAAATACCGCCTAAACCAGCGATAATTTTTTTCTGCATTTTTTGCTATTAACTCTGTAAACATGTCTCAAAAAGAAAAAAGTCTTATGATATCGATACGACTATTTGTTTAGGCGCCAGGTATCACGACTCCGCCATTTTTAAAAATTTCCAAAAACCGGATTGACAAAAAAATTTTATTTAGTCATAAAATTCGGTCACAAAATTTCACGAGAATCGGTTAAGAATTGCGACCTGTAGAGGAGAACATCCGGACATACGAAAGCAAAATGCCCGAGTCAAAACGTAGACCTTCGCTTCGCTTCGGTCAATAAATAATAAATTGATTGATATTCACCCATAAACAGAATTCATTTTGGTATAAGGAGTCAATAACTGGCCACCCTTCAATAACTAGCCACCTTCTACTAAAATTAATTTTGTTTGTAGGTGAATAGGATTCATTTTTAGTATAAGCTTAGATGGCCAGTTATTAAACTGCCAGTAATTGAAGAATTATCCTATAAGGCCAATTTTTATAGCTCTGGGATGATATTTAAGTTATAAATGTTATTATAATACATGAAATTTCGCCCTTTAGATACACATTTTAAACTATACTACTCATTCTATTAAAACTAAGTAAAATTAAAACATGGCAGCATTGAAATATAGCCGGTCAAACAACTTTGTCAGTAGTAAAAGGCGCGAAATTCAAATTTTCTATGGGACGATTACACTTCGCGCCTACATTTTTTTAAATTTGCTGCTTTTTTCTACTGACGGAAATGGCTTGACATACTAAAGTTTCTCATATAAACAAACGGGCCCTACATTCCAAGTTCAAATGTAATGAACAAGCGAATTTTGAAAATGGATTCCAAATTTAAACTGTCCAACCGTCCCCCGAGCTCAGATGACGTATGGCACCCATGAGGGTGATCTACTCTCAATTCTCTACCAACACGATTTTGTAGCTCATTTATGCAAAAATTGCTCTTATTCAGCAAGCCTTAAGAGTGTTGTGATCGTTCTAAATAAAATTGTTAAATGTACTCTCGACAAGGTTACTTTTACGCACAGTTCAAAGGAATTTATAGCTTATTTTTGTGCCCGTAAGGTCATCTAGGCGGTTTTAAAGGAAAGTTTAAAGTTGTTTCATAGAAAATATGACGAATTTGTTCTGTCATAGGTTGTGGTGAGTGAGGTATGGGGTATTACGGTGTATGAATGTTACTAATGTCACATGAAGTCGGAAGGCCTTGCGTCTAGTGCAATTTATTGCTACATCAAAAACCGGCCAAGTGCGAGTCGGACTCGCGCACGAAGAGTTTACGTGCCATTACGCAAAAAATGGCAATAAAAATCACGGCATTTGTTCTATGGGAGCCCCACTTATTTATTATATCCTGTTGTTACTATTTGTTATTATAGCGATAGCGGCGCAACAGAAATACATCATCTGTGAAAATTTCAACTGTCAAGCTATCACGGTTCATGAGATACAGCCTGGTGACAGACAGACAGACAGACAGACAGACGGACAGACGGAAAGATAAACGGACAGAGGAGTCTTACTAATGGGGTCCCGTAAGCTCCCGTTGTTACCCTTCAGGTACGGAACCCTTACCAATGACAAAACCATAATATATATACGATATTTTTTGTTACATGCATGCCTATTACCTAATCAACGAGTCATTATTAGTAGAAGAGCGTTTGCAATTTTTTAAAAGTCAAACCGTACACAAAATATAACCGCCTGGAGGAAAAGTCGCAGGGACCGCACAATAATTAGCAATTAGTGAGGTTATAATTGGAGGGGATCTAATGCAATAATAGTCGTGATGGATCGCACAGCGGTGCACCAGTGCTGCCATGTTGTTTTACTAAATTATTACTACTAATAATATATTATTTTGAAAAATAGCTAAAGCCATTTGACCAAAAACATTGAATTTGCAAATCTTATAAAATACCTTCTCGTAAGCATAGATGTAAGTAAATTGAGGTAGATATGGTACCAGGCGCACAATCGTGAGCCAATAAATATAGGTTCCGGAACCTATATTTAGTTAGTCGTATGGGTGACGCCAACCTGTCAAGTTGTCAAAATTGTTGGATCAAATTTTAGTTTTGTCAACTATGAACGTCACACGTCTACATAAATAAAAGGTCATTGCTCGTAAGTCTTCTTCTCGTCACATCACGAGCTTACACATTTGCATTTCGAAAGTGTCATTGATCTAATCAGTGGGTTAAAGATAAATACCAACACAGAAAGATGCACAAATCAAACTACAAATGTAGTGCATAATTATTTTCACCACACCAGCTCGAAAAGGCTTACTTTGCACCTCAAAAACGGATAGCAAAGTTGCACTTTGCTTAGCCTTTGCTATCAGTATCAGTAACTCACATGTGAGGCAAAGTAATCAAATGCAAATTTTGAGCTGTTTTCTTATGTTTGCTGGTAGAATTGACTTTTAAATGATGATTTTGGATGATAAATATTTAATAACATTCATTTGAATTTAATTTGGTTCGATTTTGTTTGATATTTTACATTTAATATTTGCTTCGGGTTGGTGTCGTGAAAAATTTTGTGTTTCACTCGGGGGCAAATTTTGTTTAACCCTCGTGCTTTGAAACCCTCGCAACGCTCAAGATTCCATTTTTCGAAGCACTCGCTACGCTCGTGGTTCAATTTTGGAATCTTTCTCTTGCTCGGGTATCAATATTAGCACGAGCGGTTAAACAACAACTTTGCCCTCTTGTAAAACAAATAACAATTTCCATCGTATTTTCACGGAAACGTACGAACGTGTTTTGCTATTTCAGTCAGTCTCGGTACAAAAAGTACTGACGTTGACTGAAGTAGCATGACAAATACGAACGTTTCCGAGAAAATACGATGGAAAACACTTATGCACTACATCTGTATACAGACTAATAGTTAGTTAGTACTCTATAGTTATTTCCCAAACTTCACATTCAATTTCACCGAACACAGGTGTCCATGCTCCCTCTTTGATTTCCGATGATTATTTTTTCTAAATTCGCCGCCAACGTTGCCAGTTGCGTTTCGTTACACGTAGTTTCTGGCCACAATAGTTCGGACGATTCCATCGGCGCGTTCCGTTTCATTTCCGCTGCACCCCATACGTTTTAACAGACCATTGAAAAAAAAAGTGTTTCACTATTACACGAACTTGATTTGACCAAGGACAGAAAAACTGGGAGAAGCAAACGCAATATTAGTATCTAAAGGTTTGAAAAAAAATAAAAAATCTTTTGTAAACGCCCTACACGAACGTGACAGTGGCACTTATGAATATAATATTAATCTAGAGTTAGACTAAGACTTTGTTTTTTGCTCATTTATATCGCTTAAAGTGTAATATCGATAGCTTATCATACAGTAAACTAATGTGGTCGTGGGCAGTGAATGGAGAATTATTCTTGAAGCGCGTTTAACCACCATTTTGTAGTCAACGGCCGGTAGTCCACGTGCTTCTTGTAAAGGCCAGCTATCGCTTTACAAGAACTATTAAAACCATCGTACACTGTCGTAATAACCCTACAATTTTAGTCGTATTCCCTTGCTTCCAATACCTTGTTACTGGCGAAATGGTCCCACTGGACTGAAGCTATAATTTTAAAAGAATGAATCAATGCGCGTGCTATCAAAATTGTTATAGATTTGTCTTGGTCTAACGTTAATCGAATTCCTTCTGGATAACTTTATTATTCTAAGAGTAGCTGAACCAGGCACAGAAAATTACGAAGTATTTAGGCCTGTTAAAATTGCCAAGCCAAGCCAATTGATATTACTTAGAAAAAAGGGGCAAGATTCAAAATTTGCATGGGAGATCGATCCTTCGCGCCTATTACACTTTTGAAATTTATTTAGTGTAAACCTCCAACTCCACGTAACCCCTGTTCGGCGGGGGGTGGAGGCAAATTGAAAAGTACACTCGAAAAAACCCTTTAGTGCGACAATAGCGCCCCACGCGTGAATCCAACTTTATCGTTTTAAAATTTGACACTCGCGGAAACAACGCTGTCACGATAAAAGAAAACTAAAAAAATGTGTTTTCGTTTATGACAGAACTAGTGATGCACCATGTAGCATACAGGAATTCTTCTTCTTGTAAAAAATGTCTTCCATCAAAATCATTATTTCGCCATGTCAAAAGTATTCATTTAAAGAGCATGATGTTGTTATGTAGTTGCTTTTAAGTAAAGTGATAGCTGGACGTTACATACATGTAAATACTTAATGGTTTAGACCGATTCAAGACTAATTCTTCGTTATCTACACTTTTTCACGTTATTTCACTGCATAATAACTAGTAGTAAAGCTATCAATATTACACTTTAAAAACATTGAGCAAAATAACTAAAAAAATGTCGAAACGATTTCGCCATTTTGAATTTCAACCGGAAATCGATACAGGAACTGAACATATTTTAGTTAACAATAGGGAAATCTAGAATTAATTGTATATGTCGACTATTGGTTAACACGTTTCTACAAGGGGTCATATAACACAGACAGAAAATAGTAAGTACCTACTTAGGTTCTTCTGTTCCTAAGAGTTAAAGCCGTGGACCCTAATTTCTATAAAAACGTAGTCCCCAGTCCCCATTTTCTTCCTTATGACCCACAGGCCTATTCGGATTTCGAGATAATCACAAGATCTTGAGACGATTTAGAGATCAACTAGATCTACTAACTTGTCGAAATCGTTCAAGAGGACCTCCAGAATCGCGGAAACGTCAAATTTGACATATCTATCTTACAAATATCTTTAAATTATCCGTATCGTAACTTGTTGAAGTCTAGTAGAAATCTAATTCATTTTCCGAATCGAGCCGCCAGTCTTGTGGGTGACCAACAAGAAATTGTGGAAAAAAAATCAATTTTTTTTTTCACCCTTTAGGTCAAAATTTTACTAAGGTGTATTCGGGTATTACCGAATGTCGGATAATTCCGAAATTCAGATGAAAATCACCCTTAATTCCATCATAATAAAAGTCTCTTTCGGAATTATCCGACAGTTTTCGACATTCGGAATTACCCGAGTAAACCTTATACACTAAAAAACCCCTGTAACAATATTCTTCGCCAAATGTTATTCATTTCGTACAATCCAGTGTGCTCTTTATGCTCCCCCAAACTGCGAAATCCTTTTACCAATTTAGTTTAGCGAACGTGTCGCATTTATGGCGCGTGTCCCTGGCTTAAAGTTCCGGGGCTTGTCGCAAATATACTTGATATTAGGTACTTAGTTATGTTGTGGTACCTATGGTGTACCTACAGAGGAATAGGTAGAAACTACCCAGAAAACTTTTGTTAAATTTTAGCTCTTGCAATACCTATATGTTAACAAACACAACATTAAAACAAACGATTATAGTAGCACTTTGACCATTTGAGTAGGCCTAGGTACTCCTACTTGGCGTAATAAGAACACAAGAAGACTTTCGTAAATAATGAATACCTATATTATATCGAATAACACTGGTAAGTAAACGTGTGCGACCGAACGTCCACCATCGTACTACTAGCGCCACATGGCCATATTAGGAACCAAGCATAAAAACGAAAGCGCTGCACATAGGTCGGAAAATAAATGAAATGAAATGAAAATAATTACTTCTCGAAAAACATTACACTATCGCGGAATTAATCCCACCCCACCACCACCCTTATCAGTTACGTAGGTAATCTACCAGGTTCTCAAAACTCAATCATCACATACGTTGCACACGCGGTTCTTAGCACTGTTATCCGAAGCAAACATTTCTAAGCCAATATTTATTTTTGCGGAGTTTATTTGTCAGTGAAAGTGATGGATATCGAAAATTCAGGTAAGTTTCTATTATTTTCATTTGTTTTGAATTAGAAATATTTATTTTATGATATATATATAACCCACTAAACATGACCCTTTTCTTGATGAAAATTTTGTTATTTTTTCATATTTAATTGTGACAATACTATGCTTCCGGGCCCGTCCGAGTGATATTTTTATGTCATTTCGGAAATAGCAAATTATTACGTTTTTTTTTCATTAGCGTTAAAATGTCTTTTCTGTTATTCTAGGTTCATCAAATGCCTCTGGTTTAAAAGTTGTGATTCGAAATTACCTGTCTGATAAGAGTGATAAGTTAAATGAACAAAATTTTCAGTCAATAACTGAAAAATTGGACTTTTTGGAAAATTATCTCCTTATGCGCTCAGGTGACGGAGATGAAGAAAAAAAGAACATGAAGCGTAAATTTTCACATTTTAAATCAGAATTTAAAAAGAGATGGATTAGATCACGTCGCATTGTGGAAAAAATTCTGATATCTAATGAATCTTGGTTGGAAGGAAGCTCCGCCGCTCCGCTCATACGCTCTGGAAACGGCAAAGCTTTATATAAATTTGTGTGAGTGGCATCCGATGACACCGACAATGCACAAAATACTGATCCATGGCAGAATTACATATAATTGAAAACTTAATAGTTCCCTTTGGACAACTTTCGGAGGAAGCTGCAGAAGCCCGAAACAAACACTTTCGGTCATATCGTTTAAACTATGCCCGAAAGTTTTCTAGAGAATACTGCAATCTGGACATTTACCATAGGTTGCTTCTGACCTCCGATCCGCTTATCAGCAGTACGAGAAAGATAACGAAACCTCGAGTTAAATTATTTCTGTCAGAAACTATGCAGCTATTGATTTCTGCTGAGCCACATGAGGCGAGAGCGGAGAATGATCAATGCTACCCAAGCGATGAGGAGGATTTTTCTTTAAGATATGATGATGATTAAATGTGGCGTGTGATTTATTTATTTATGTTAATCTTTTTGAGTAAATGTATCAGTCGTAATAATATTAGATAACAACCTTTGTATATTTCTATTAGTTTCTGTTATACATATGTTACTCTTATACCTAAATATAATATATATGTGTATTTTATTAGTTATATATTCAATGGAAGAAAATACATATATATACTATAATATATATCATTAATATATAAAATAATCAAGCGAGGAGGAGCAAAATCAACATTTTTTTGGAAAAAAGGGCCATAAATTTAAAAATAATAATTGTAATTATCTAAAAATATGTTTTCTTAGTTCGAAATCGTATATAAAGCGCAAAAATGCAATAAAATATTTTTGGCGGCCTAAATCGTGATTTCCGACCTATGTGCGCTGTCTACGACAGCCAACAAATCAGCCAATATCAAATTTCTATATTCAATACTCCTTACAGATAACTCATGATCTTCCGAAATTGGAGTCACAAACAACTCCGTGTTGTTTTTTCAGACCTTAACTCGATTAAAACCATAAAGTATTCTTTCACGCTGTAATTAAGGCCATTAGGTGCCGTGAAACATGGCCGCCTTCCGTTTCCGTCCACTTTTTAATTTTTCATTTACGCCCGGTGATTTCAATTTTTCCTTTTAATTTCTCATTAAAGTTGGTCACGTTTTGCCCCGGGCTTTCCACGGGAAATAGGAAAAATGTTGATAATTATCATGGTGATTGATGATAATTTTTGGGATGAGAAACGTTGTTTTTTTTTTAATTGTTAATATTTTGTAAACAGAATACGTTGGGAGTTTAGGAGAGGGGTGGGTTTTTATCGAGAATTGTGTCGCGTCATATAGAAAAAAAACCGGCCAAGTGTGAGACGGACTCGCTCACCGAGGGTTCCGTATAAATTTAACATTTTTTATTTATTTTTTTCCCTGTATTTGTAGTGTAAGTACGCTATCAATTCTGATTCCCTTGAGAGTGTCGAAATTATACGTTTTTTGCGGCATTAAAATGCGATAAAAATTAGTTAAATTTGTACGGCTACGGAACCCTCGGTGGACGAGTTCGACTCGCACCTGGCCGGTTTTTCCTTTTGAGGTACGGAACCCTAAAATGTGTTTAATGTCCCTATAAAAGAATGTTGAATTTTGGGATAATAACGTTGTTTTTTTTTTTAATTGTTAATATTTTGTAAACAGAATACGTTGGGAGTTTTGGAGAGGGGTGGGTTTTTATCGAGAATTGTGCCGCGTCGTATAGAAAAGAAACCGGCCAAGTGTGAGACGGACTCGCTCACCGAGGGTTCCGTACAAATTTAACAATTTTTATTTATTTTTTTCCCTGTATTTGTAGTTTAAGTACGCTATCAATTCTGATTCACTTGAGAGTGTCGAAATTATACGTTTTTTGCGGCATTAAAATGCGATAAAAATTAGTTAAATTTGTACGGCTACGGAACCCTCGGTGGACGAGTTCGACTCGCACCTGGCCGGTTTTTCCTTTTGAGGTACGGAACCCTAAAATGTGTTTAATGTCCCTATAAAAGAATGTTGAATTTACAACAGTAATTATTATCAGAATAGTCGACAGAGCGGAGTCTTCAGTCTTTAGGATCAAGAAAAGGTAGGAAGTGCCCTTGTCTTGAGTTGGCTCGAACACGGCCGTGCCTCCAGGCTCCAGATTAACGTCCATGTCCAGGTTATTTCCACTTTTTACCACCGGGTTGTCACCACTGGTTTTTCCCCCATCTGTTACCACTGTTGAGAAAAAAACCCAGTTATAGCGTCACGCTTATTTGCCACCATCGCGTATCATGTAACAAAAGTACAAAAATCTTGAAAAGTCGCAAGTACGGTGAGTACATTTGGCGTCTCTAAATGCTTTCGCACTGTCCTCAGCTTTACACGACTGATACTAAACGAGACCCAGTTCCACAGGGCTGTCTCTAAAGGAGCAGGTGCATCCTCACCGCAGTTCAGTTTTGTGGATAAAAAATACTTACATTAAAAAATAGTAATGCTGTGTAAGTAATTTGAATCATCATCTTCCTCGCGTTATCCCGCGACTTTTTGCCAAGGCTCATGGGATCATGGGGTCCGCTTGGGAACGAATCCCAAGAATTGTAATTAATTTGAATAGTCAGATAAATAAAATCGAATTATCTTCTTAACGGTCCTGCTCTAATCTTCTTTGTTAAGGGCCTTGCCGTGCTGCACCGGTAGGTACGTAGTTGAATTGTCGCCACGTAAGTACCTACATGAGTTTCTCCAGTAGGTCTCCGTAAGTCACCTTATTTCCAAATTTCACACAATAATTTACATTGACACAGCCCTAAAGCATCATCAGATCATTATAATAGTAATTAATGTATTATGACAGGTAGCCTTAGTAATAAATAACCAAGTCATATTATCCACCCAAACTTAAACCATAGACCAGTACTTCTGACATTTTATCTGCATTAGCCTCCACTCTCCAGAGTCTCCAGCTGAGACCGGTTGACAACCTACCAGAATTTGCAATTGATATTTGCACGGTCGGGAGCCCTCTTACGGTAAATAGTCGCCAGGTCACCACGTAGGGTCGTAGGTACGTACCTATATGAGTTTATTTCCAAAGCTCATTAAATAATTTTGGATTGATAATTTTGCACAGCCCTAAAGCAAAGACATCATTATTGTAATGGATGTCACAGGCTGCAACTCAAGTGCTCTCCAAACTAGTAGGCCTACTAGCGAACCACACATCAAAACATTTAAAAACCAATTCTAACACACCGCCATAGAGTCCTTTACACATGTCTAAATAACTTTGCAAAATAGCATGCGCACAAACTTACCACGCCACAATACTTTTAAAAATGTATCTTATTACCCTGTAATAGAGTCCACTGGAGTAGTATAGATAAGTTAGCGTTGATGAAGACTAGATGGCGCTGCGGAGCACACATTAGCGACATCTCTTAGCGAGTGCTGAAATTGCGGTGAAATTGCGTCGAGAAGTGTCGCACGCTTTTAAAGCACTTGTGTTTAGATGTCATGAATTATCTACGCCCCCGGTGTCGGATGTTACGGGGAACCCTTTTTTAACCGACTTCAATAAAGAAGAGATTCTCAATTTCAGCGGAGTTTTTTTATGTTTGTTCCCTGAATTCTCGACAGCTGGACCGATTTGGAAATATATTAGATTATCTGTCTTCACATTTGGCCTCATTATCATCAGGTCAGGATCTGATAATGTGATCCTATTAGGGAACTCCTTAAATATTATGGGCACACTTATAGTTAGGGACTTTTAGCCCACGCATGATTTTATGCCGGGAATTGCCGAAACCGAAACTTCGAAAACGGTCGAAAACCACGAAAAACAGATTCGGCGCGGCCGGCAGTTTTTAACCCGAAACATGATTTTTATGCCGAAAACTGCCGAAACGGAAACTAAAACTTCTGTAGGACTACTGATGAATAAATGTTTGTATAATTAGGTACCTATATATGAAAGATAGAACCTGTATCCTGTATGCCTGAGGCGATAAACTCGTAGGCATTGAGAACAGCCCAGCCTGATAGTAGTTCTACACATGTAGGTGTTACGTAAAGAATCCTGTCTCGTAGGCGCCTGTAGGAAACTCTTAACACTAGTTAATGCATTTAAATCATGTCTTTCAACTTACCAGTTTAGCTTAACTTAGATACTGTATAATACTAGCTTGATTACTAACTTAGGTATACTGAACTTAGAATAAATTTAAAAGTGGAAAAATTACTGTCTTGGGTGAGACTTGAACTCACGGCCTATGGATCCTCCACTCTCCGAATCTCTGGATCTCTGGATGGATTGATTCTAAGCTTAGTAGCATCGTTAGCAGACGTTTCTTCTTGTTAAAAATTAAAATAAGGTATAATTAGGTACTGATACCCAGTGGCGTAACTAGGGGGGGGCGGCGGGGGCGGCCCGCCCCGGGTGTCACCCATTTAGGGGTGACACCCGACCGTGAACATCAATAGTGCCATCTATAAAAATTCGTAAAACTGTGGCAGATTGCACAACCGCCATTAAGAAAATAATATAGGTACAACATGCCCACGAGGAACCCGAGAGATTTTGACAGTATATTCCTGATCATATTTAAAGACTAAAATGTCCTATAAACTGTTTTGGAATTCGCCTAGTTGCAGAGTCCAGTACCACCAGCCAGCTAAAAAAAACATCTTTTTATTGTTAGTTACTTAGTGCAAAATGTTTTTTTGATGACGATGTTGCTACTATGGGACCTAGCAGTCCCAGCATGCAGTGGCGTAGCGTGAACTAAACTAGCCGTGGGCGAAGTCGCATCTGCGTCTGCGAAGCCCTTTTCTTTCACTGTGCCCAAAGGGGCATCGCGCCCCTTTGGGGCGCGAGGCCGTGGGCGAAGGCCCACTTCGCCCACGCCTAGCTACGCCACTGTAGTAGGTTTAGTAAGGAACACAAAAGTATGGAACAGCATGCACTTTAGTCTCAGGCGATGCCGCTTGGCACGATTGTTCCTTAGGTCAAACAAAGTTGATCTGGCCCGGTAGCAGGGAGATCGTACCATGCAGACCCCCCAAAAGGGGGGTGAAAGGGTCGGCTCCCCAGGTCCCATCTATGCTATTATATTCCTTCGTAGTCTTAGCAACTAGGGCAAGTTATATATCATTTTCGTATAATTTAGGGACGGGGAATTAATTTTCGAAATAATTATTATACCTTTCCATACAAAAAAAATATTTTTGTACTAAAAACGAAAATGTTATGTAATTTTTTGTGACAATTTTGGATGTTACAATCACAGTGTGGCGATTTGCAGTAAACATTTTTAATCTTTGACTTTGGGCATAGTTCCATTTGTATGGAAATCATTACCGCCACGCGCTATAAATTTTTTTTTTTTTACAAAAAAATTTATGAATGCCTACTATAAAGTGATATTTTTCTGAATAAAGAATACATGGGCTACATCGTCCAATTTTTTATATAGTGCAAATCGCCACACTGTGATTGGAACATCCAAAATTGTCACAAAAAATTACATAACATTTTCATTTTTTGTACAAAAATATTTTTTTTTTGTATGGAAAGGTATAATAATTATTTTCGAAAATGAATTCCCCGTCCCTAAATTATACGAAAATAATATATAACTTGCCCTAGTTGCTAAGACTAGGAAGGAATATAGCATAGATTGGACCTGGGGAGCCGACCCTTTCACCCCCCCCTTTTTGGGGGGTCTGCATGGTACGATCTCCCGGCTACCGGGGCAAATCAGCTTTGTTTGACCTAAGAAACAATTGTGTCAAGCGGCATCGCCTGAGACTAAAGTGCATGCTAAATGACCTTACTCAACCTACTAACTGGGACCTAGTCCAAATATCCTTATAGATAGAATGTAAAAAAGTGACACGTAATACACTTTGAAAAAACTAATAGGTTTTACAAAAAAAGTTAAAATTCTTTTTGAGTGATAGTTTTACAAATAGCATTTATATTTTATCTACAAATACGTACAAAAATCGAAAGAAGAAATGTTTTTTCGCGAAATTATTTACGTAAACTTTTTTAATATTTTTTCCTTCTTTTGGCCTCGGAAATGTGTGGTTAAAATTTCTCGGGTTCCTCGTGGGCACCTGTATGTAACAATAATATGTTGGCGCCTCGTAGGTTTTTTTTTATTCAGAAAGGTTTTTTTATATTATGTGATTATTTCTGTAATTGACAAACTATGTCACTGTTTCTACTCGTAATTGGGTGACTCTGGACCACTCTGGACTATTTGAAATTCATTGTGAAATGGGATTTTACAGAATCTCTTTCAAATCTCGCACTTGGCAAAAAAAGTTTAAAATTTATTTTTACATAAATTATTTGTATATCTTTCACGGGACAATAATGACCCGGACCTTTGGGAGGCGTGCGCGGAGCCCAAGCCAATACATAGATGCCCCTTTGACACTTATGAAATGTGGGTTACACCGAGCGGATGCTGTCCTTGCCCGTGTCATAGAACGCGCGCAGAGGCAACACCCGCCAGGGGTGGACTATTGAGACTTCATGGAATTTAAAATGAAAGCGATGGAGTAAAATTGTGAGCTATGGAATATTAAATATAAATTACTATTACTTTTTCAAATAATTTTGGGGTGACACCCACAATTTCCGCCCCGGGTGCCACCCATGCTAGCTACGCCACTGCTGATACCTTAAGCAGTACCGTCTTTCCGTACAGACTCCAATTCATAATTGATAAAATTGTTTACCTACATTATTTTTTGTCTCTAAACGAAATAAAATATTATCAGAACAATAATATAAACATTCCAATGCTTCTCTTTTTAGGGTTCCGTACCCAAAAGGTAAAACGGGACCCTATTACTAAGACTTCGTTGTCCGTCCGTCCGTCCGTCCGTCTGTCTGTCACCAGGCTGTATCTCACGAACCGTGATAGCTAGACAGTTGAAATTTTCACAGATGATGTATTTCTGTTGCCGCTATAACAACAAATACTAAAAACAGAATAAAATAAAGATTTAAATGGGGCTCCCATACAACAAACGTGATTTTTGACCAAAGTTAAGCAACGTCGGGCGTGGTCAGTACTTGGATGGGTGACCGTTTTTTTTTGCATTTTTTTCCGTTTTTTTTTTCATTATGGTACGGAACCCTTCGTGCGCGAGTCCGACTCACACTTGCCCGGTTTTTTTAATAAAGTTGCCTAATCGACTGAACAACAGTTATCTAAATTACATTAATTATTATGTCTCAAGCTTGTTTGTGGTCGGTATCAAACAATGTTGAAAGCCGAGTTCAAAAGTCCGTTATCAAAATTTTATAAATAAATGTTTTTGTTCAGATAACTAATGAAAATAATTAACAAAAGTTATCGTATGTTAACTAAGTTGTGGTTGACTTAACTATTGCACAAGCTATGGTTTATTAATATTATATTAGGGTGATCTCATCCGATCCGAAAAGTAGGTACAGTCTCTCCAAAACTCTTCGAAAGGTAGGGCAATCAGAGAAGATGTTACTCTTCGAAGGCAGCAAAAATTTGTGACTGTGTATCTGGCTCTGGGTGGATTTCATCACCAAAAATTTCACCATACAAAAAAATATTTTTTTTAATGTTTAATTTAACACGATTCTAGCTGGGTAAAGTAATAGGAGCTGTATATTGAGGATATTTATGGTATTTATACAATCATTTGTGGCTTATATTTGAAGTTATCGCTTTCGGAAAATAAAAACGCAAGATGGTGATGACAATCATGGTATGGTAATGACTCTTTTATAGACGGTAATGACACTGCATGTACGGTAATGACGATTTGGGAACTAATTTATATATGTATTCAAAACGTATTAAAAAAACAAAAACTTTTTTTAATTGTAAGGCTTTAGAACTTTAATAAACATTACAAATAACATGTTTTTGAACATAAGACTAGCTACATAAATAATTTTTAGAAAATTATAAAAAATACATTTTATTCATATAAATAAATATATAATAAGTATTTTTATTGTATAATTTTAAATAATTTATATTCCGAAATAGGCAATTTATGTATTCATTTATTTTTTGGGTTTTTTCAATGTTAAATCATATTAACAAAATTTGTACTCTTATTATCAGTTTAAACCCGCATCTTCTTTTATCTACTGCATAACTTGGTATTTATATCATATTATAAAATTGCTGGCTTACCAGTGAGCTTAATTTTTATGATATATTACTTTTTTTCGATAATTTGATTCATTGCATAAGTTTGTATTTTTGTTGTTTTATAAATTAACTTTATAAATAGCTATAATGATTTAAATCCATATATATATTGTTTAATAGCTAAACATTAATATATAATCAGTGTTTTATAAGTTGCAAGACCCCTACTTGTAATGCATGTCATAAGTTACAAAATGTTAGGTATTGGGTCCGGTGACTACCCAATGGTATAATTATTAATTGCTGTAATTATATACATCAATTAATATAATATTATCAAAAAACATAAGGCCATTACAATAGTGAGCCAGTACCGTAGCCTATGGTCGCTTAAATCTTAATATATGTTGCTTGTTTAAATACTTTGTTTTAACACGACTAACATGCAATTACAGACTCTAAGTTGCACGATTTACATTATTAGATAATAAAAAATAAACATTTGTATGTTCTAAGTTCTAAGTGACCTAAATTTTGCCTACTTCAGTCAAAATGTTATTTAAAACTAACCATCCTCTAGTGTGAAAAAAATAGTCATATCTTCTTCTACATTTATTCTACATTTATAAGGTAGACATTATATAGTGTTAGAAGACATAGAGAACGTTTTTCAAACATACAGCTTAATTTCATAATGAATTATAGCAAAATAACTAGAAAAGTTTCTGAGAACCGTCATCACCATACACATGAAATCATCACCGGTCGTCATTTTTTCCCGGTGATGATGGGTATGGTGTTGACGATTTGAGAGTTTCTTGTTTTTATTTCTAGAATACGAATAATAGTAGTTAATGTCTATGCTACACAATAAACTTCATGTAGTTTGCCATTCATTTCAATAATTATTTCTAATATATCATTTGTAACTTTTTTAAACCAAAGCATAACGGTGATGATGCTCTGTCGTGACAAACTACGTTTTACAAATTTGTTCGTAATATTTCTCACGATTCAATGATGTGACTTTATAGTGAAATCATTTTTGGCATTCTATATTAAAGTGAAAAATAGGGCAAGGACCTTTAGCGGTATTTCGTTGTTCATACACGGAGATAAGCTCACATTGACATTACCATGACGGTGTTGACGAATATTCGTGACAAAATTTTAAATATTTTTAAATGTACTTTCTCGGTGAAGGAATTATTGCATATTTTTTCATGTGTTAAACAACAACATGGAAAAGATATAAGTAAAAGAAAAATCGCAATCGTACGATAGGTATGCTATAATTTTCACTGCAAACAAAAAGGTTCAGATTTTTCCGGTAGACGGTGATGATTTTAGACACATAAAACATTTTATATAAAAAAAACTATTAAGTTATTGGAGATGGTAATTGAAGGAACATTAAGATAATAGTTCTTAAAAACATATAAAAAAGTTGCAACTCGCACAACCTACTAGTTTTTTTTATAAAGACCGAATCATAAGTTTTCGCAGGATTTTGAAATCCACCCTGTCACAAATAAGATCGCATCAGATTTTGCGGCCTTCGTTGTGTAACATATTATTACAGGTGACTTTTCTAAGTGTACGGTTTTCCCTACTAAGATTATAAATGCGAAAGTGGTAAAGTCTTTTCTTTTGTGCAATAAAGGTTAAATAAATAAATAAATTATGAAATTTGCCTTGTTTTATTTGGTTTCGATATGAAAAGTAGAGTGTTTAACGCGGGAGAAAGGCACCATCTCATCCCATATACTCATCTCATAGGCAGCTCCTGTTTAGACTATTGTGACAGAAGGGTAACTGCGGAACCCTACACTGAGCAATTGAGCATGGCCCGACATATTCTTGGTCGATTTATTTTCCTTTAGTATTTTCTTTGTAAATAAAATTAGGCAGTTATTGCAAATATATTGAGTACCTACACAATTATTATCTATCTATCTAATAATACCTTTAAACGAGCAATTCTTGTTTATTTATATAAATATATATTTCGGGGATCTCAGAAAGGGCTCTAACGATTTCGATGAAATTTGCTATATGGGGGTTTTCTCTGGGAAAACGCGCATTTTTGAGTTTTTATATGTTTTCCGGGCAAAGCTCGGTCTCCCAGATATTATCCAATGAAGTGTTATCTCTATATTAATGGCACTTAATTATGCATTATTAACTCAATGAATATATACACAATTGATGAGATATATTGAAGTCAAAACAAAACAGTTAAAGCATCTAATGATTATCTCCATATTCATTAGAAGCATAATTATATACACGCTTCGTGTGTGGCATATTTATCAATTAAAAAACCGGACAAGTGCGAGTCGGACTCGCCCACCGTGGGTTCCGTACTTTTTAGTATTTGTTGTTATAGCGGCAACAGAAATACATCATCTGTGAAAATTTCAACTGTCTGGCTATCACCGTTCGTGAGATACAGCCTGGTGACAGACGGACGGACGGACGGACGGACGGACAGCGGAGTCTTAGTGATAGGGTCCCGTTTTTACCCTTTGGGTACGGAACCCTAAAAACCGGCCAAGTGCGAGTCGGTAATGTACATACGTGTACCTCTACCTACCAAATTTCAACTTAATTGGTCCAGTAGTTTCCGAGAAAATAGGCTGTGACAGACGGACAGACAGATAGCATGAGTGATCCTATAAGGGTTCCTTTTGTCCTTTTGAGGTACGGAACCCTAAAAACAGTCTAATGTACTCACAAATATCACAATTCCTAATTATATGACAAACAGACAATAGGTACAGAGCAAGTCATCTCTCAAAAATATAATAAAATAAAATAAATATTGGACACTCGTACATAGCTACATATACATAAGGTTGTTATATCTGTTATATAATGCAATGACTCTGGTAAAAAATAATTTAGTTAGAACATCCGTTTTGCCGCCTTTTTCTACTGACAAGATCTGCTTGACCAAGTATACTGGAAAAATTCTAAATTATTATGTTAGTAGGTTTAATTAGAATTTATTAAAATATTCGAAAGTTAGCAAGAGTAGGTACTTAGGTAAATCTTTAAAAAAATAACTAAGTATAGGTAATTATTATGCGTACATTGCTATACTCATACTGATACCGAATATATCAAGCTAAATGAGGAAAAGGTGCAAGTAAAAGTCAAGACGTAGCAATATAATATAAAGATTTATTAAACGTTATTACCTTATCATTAAACACGAACCATCGAGCGCGAGCGGACACGAGCATGATCACTTCTCGGGATCATGCTCGTGTACGATTTGCGGCTTGTAGTCCAGGTCCAGGACTTTGCTGAGGCTGTCAACGTACATGTCCAGGCGTTGCGTCATGTAGTAGCAGCGCCTGTCCTTGATCTGCCTGTTCTGATTCAAGTCCAGCACTCCGATCAGCAAACCGTCCCTCGTACGCGACAGGCCCGGGCACCTCACTCCATCAGGACCCGTGAAGTAGCTCGAACCGTAGAACAACCCCAAGTCTTTGTGAGCAGGCTTACCGTCAGCCGACGTGAATTCATTAGGGAACTCTTCGTACCCAACACGGTTGATCGCAGCGGTGAAGTAGCAGTTAGTTATAGCGGCATTCCTCGCTTCAATGTTCCACATGTACTCGCTTCCGGCCTCAGCGGCAATCGTGGCCGACGGGTTAAACACGATCTCGGCTCCGTTCTGACCGAACATCATCCAGTTCAGGACGTGGTGGCGGTCGAAGCAAATGTTAATCGCGATTTTACCGTAGCGAGTCGCGAAGACCGGATGTCCGGAGTTACCCTCCATGTAGTAGTTCGATTCGTTGAAGTCTCCCACCCTCGGGATGTGGTTCTTGCGCTGCTTGCCGATCACGTTGCCAGAATCGCTGATGACGACGGCGGTGTTCCACAGGATGTCTGCGTGCTTCTCATCCCTCTCAAGGATAGAGGAGACGATCACCATCGAGTACTTGACGGCCAGCTCGCGAAGGAACCTCGTGGTTTCACCATGCTCGGCTGATTCGGCGAACTCGCACCACGGCTGCTTCTCGCGAGTGCAGAAAGCGAACGGCATGTTCCATAGCTCTTGGAAGCAGATGATGTTCACGCCCTCCTGGCCGGCGACGTCAATAATCTTCTTAACTTTGTCAAATATAGCCTTTTTTTGCTCGAGGATGGGACGGTCGGTCGGAATAGCGATGGAGTGTTGGATGATACCGACTTTCACGATCCTGGGGGCGCGAGTTTGTTCCTGTTTGGCCGGGAAGCCGTAGGCGGCGATTTCAAAGTTGGCATCCTTGGCGGCGGCGATGGAGGTCTCCTTCAGCTTGACTTCAAGATGGTCCTTTCTGCCGTAGTAGATTCTGTTAAACTCGTCAAGGTCTCGGCCGCTGAGGTTGTTGTTGACGATGGCTTCCAAGCTGAGAGTTTCGCCGTCCATGGTGCCGGAGTGAATGATCAGTGGTCTGTGGCGGGCGCGGCTTGCGCTTAGCCTTATATAGGTCTGGTAGTTACGCGTGCACCGGATCTGTGTGGTCCGACTGTTTTCTTGACGACCTTCGACCTAATGTGATAAAACGGGGAGATATTGGAGAAAAATATTTGGTTTTGGTATATCAATACACTGGGATACGTGACTTAAACAACCTGTCGTCTGTTTGCCTTTTGTCTCGAATACTTGAGTACCTACATAAGCTGATCTACCTACCTACGAACATGTTTATTTATCATAGATATTGAAAGAAGGGTAGTTATGTATGTAAATTAATAGAAGGTTGACACATGGAATGCGTTCAAGATTTAGTGATTAATCATAGATAATAACTATGTACACTAGTGTTTACACCTCGTTATTTAAATAAGTATGATCGTGATAAATAATAATAAAGAAAATATGGAGTTTTTGGACGTACATAATATCTAGCCAAGTAGGTAAAGTGATTCAAATAATACCCCACAAAATAGCAATCAGGTGTCCCACTACTTCGTCTACTTTACGAATGTGGTAATAGTCTGTCCGTTTTTCTAAGATCAAGTCGGCCATAGTATATACCTATTTAAATGTAGGTATGGCGAACTTGATCTTAGAATTCGGACAGGCTATAAAAGAAAACCATTTCCCATAATAGATGAATTCGAGAAAAAGATATTGGAAAGGGTGTCATTTTTGGACTAATGGACCAGTGGCGTGAAAATTCAATCAACAGCTTGGCTTATTAATTTTTCAACAATTAATTTCCCCTTATTTCAGGCAGAGTCTGTGCGGAAAGAGAATTTATATGGGGTCCAATACATTACGGCTCTTCTCTTTCCGCACAGACACTAGCATTTTTTTGTGTGTTTGGGACTTCGAAACTTTTTTTTACTAGATGTTCCCATTTGCATAAAGCAAATGCAGGAATACCTACGTCTTGCATTTCATCTGTGTGTTGTAACACTCTGCAGTAAGAATATCAACCAGTATTAATCTAAACATAGTACCTAAGTTAATCACTCGATGGATCAGTAAATATGGATAAAGTGTCGCTAGCCACTATGCTAATGCAAACCTACGTCTGCATAATTGTTTGCCTTACCAAGCCATTTGCAACCCTATCCCGTATTACGAAAGTCTTAAAAATACGCCATAATATACTTTGCAACGGTCCATAATACATTAAACATCCAATCAGTTATTTACTACGCAAAGACTTACGTAACCTGTGCTACAAAATTATTAAAGGCGGTGGTCAAAACACGAACTAACTTAACAACCTACTAAAGCCAACTGTAGCATGCCACCGTAGCGACAGTGCAACCGTAATATGTTATTGTGTTAAGATATTGACTTGTTAAAGATTTATTTTTCACATTGTATCAAAAACATGGAACCAAATCGGACTATTGACAGTTTAATGAAGCAATATTTACCTAAAGAGCAATTGAAGGAATTCAACAGAATATACTACGGCAGGGAAGATCATTGCGAATTAGATTTAAAGAAATCGACAAGTCAAGCCGGTGAAGAAAATAATGTCGAGATTCAGGCGTATTCTTTCGATGCTGCAAAAGAAGAAACCACAAAACCAAGGTTAGTGAAACTGGGCTTAATCCAACATTCAATTGTTTTGCCAACCAGTACGTCGATTAAAGAACAAAGACAGGCAATTTTCGCTAAAATTGAAAAGATTATACAAATAGCGGCAGGAGGAGGAGTGCAGATTCTTTGCTTGCAAGAAACATGGTCAATGCCGTTCTTTCTATGTACGAGAGAGAAGGATAGATGGTCAGAATTTGCGGAATCAGCTGAAACAGGACCAACTATCACGTTTATTTCTGAACTAGCAAGGAAACATGGAATGGTCATAATATCACCTATTCTAGAAAAGGATGGTAACGGATTGTGGTGGAATGCAGCCGTAGTTATTGATGAAAATGGCTCAGTGATGGGCAAACATCGTAAGAACCATTTACCAAGCGTAGGCAGCTTTAGTGAAACGTCGTATTATTCACCAGGTGACACCGGCCATCCAGTTTTCGAAACCACATTTGGGAAAATTGCCATTAACATTTGCTACGGACGCCATCAGGCTTTAAACTGGCTCATGTTTGCTTTGAATGGCGCTGAAATTGTCTTCAATCCATGTGCAACGATATCAGCATTTGGTGAGTCTTTTTGGGGTATTGAGGCTCGAAATGCTGCTATAGCAAACAGTTACTTCACTTGCAGCATTAACAGAGTTGGAACAGAACAATTTACTCTCCAAGATGGAAGTAATAATGTGTTTAGAAGTTACTATGGATCCAGTTATGTAACTGCACCTAATGGATGTAGAACTCCGAGCCTATCAAGGGAAAAAGATGGTCTTTTGATTGCAGAAATAGATTTAAACCTATGCAGACAGATAAAAGACCACTGGAGTTTTAACATGACTGCAAGATTGGATATGTATGCTGATGAATTGCGTAAAATAAAGTCTTAACTGATTTCATTGTAATGATTTCACTCTCCTAAAATTAGGTACCATTTTAAATGCCTTTTTAAACTGGCCAACGCAACTTGTCAGTCAGTAAGAACCAGAAAAATTAAACTCATCCCTTTCTTTTGGGTGCTAGTACTAGCATAAGACAAAGACAGTATGATTCTCTCTGTCTATGTTTGAAATGAGACAGTCCTGAGAACTATATGAGCGCGTTCATTCACAATGCCATCCAGAGCACAATTCAAACGTTTATAATAAACAGCTTTAACCCGATCACTGTTTCCTTTGTATAAAATTCCTTTTGTAAGGCGGTTAACAAAGTAAGCAAGTTTTTCAAAAACAAATGTTGGGTCGTTTCGGAAAACGAAAGTGTTTTGACCCAACAATAGAGCATAACCTTTCCTTTTGGCGTTGCAGTCGGATAGAACTATAGTTAGACCGTAAAAAGTCTGCAGCGATTTTGATAGCCCACGCAGTGCAAGTGTCATTTTAAACGTCAAACTTCTATGAAATTATGACGTATAAATAACACTTACACTGCGTGGGCTATCAAATCCGCTGCAGACTTTTGTTGGTGCGACTCTATACAGGGTGATTTCGGGGTCGTGATCCAGAACCACTTTTTCTGACTCTGTAAATGATCCACATTATCATATGGTAGTATTTGATTAAAAGATAATTACTTGAATTATTCTTATTTTTCAAGTCAAATTAATGTTATACTAAGTAATTATGGTCACCCTATGACTTTTGACATACGCTGTATGGAAAGCGACAAGACGTCACATTGAGTAGGGTCACCAAATTGTATGCAAAAATGTTTTTTCCTACTTGTCATCTGGAAAATAAGTTGGTTATAATAAAACACATGGAAACGCGAAACATGGTGAAACGAAACGCAAGAAAGTCAAGAAACAGACAGTTTATGATTATCTGTGGTCGTTTTTGTCGCCGAATGATATGTCATTTTCGAGTCCCGCAAATCGCTTCAAGTTTGAGTAAAATAATTCATTTTAAAAACAAAACGTAGTGTGAAACAATAAAAAATGGTAAGAATATCTATATAAAAGGTGTAGAGTGTATTTAAATATCAGTAATTCGAAAGAATTGTATTTTTCTACTTTACCGGTTGTGGTTATGTTAGCGTCATTACAATGCAATATTGGTTCTAAACATTTTTATAATTCAACAAAATCTAGTCCTTGCCTTGAATTCCAGTGTTCTTCAATTACGTTATAGCGCCTTAAACATATAAATCTTAAAAATAAAGCATAAATTACAAAAAGAACTAGATAATATTTGAAATTATATTTTTTGATTCCTTAGTCGATTTTGGCGTACAATGGTGGTGCAGTAGTAGCGATGAAGGGGCAGGACTGCGTGGCTATCGCCACAGACAAGCGCTACGGTATCCAGGCACAGACCGTGTCCACAAACTTCCCGAAGGTGCAGCGGATGGGTCCCACACTGTTTGTGGGACTGCCGGGGCTTGCTACTGATACACAGACCGTGTATCAGAGGCTAAAGTTTAGGTAAATTTTGTTTAAAGTAATGATGTTTAATTTTACTGACATGCTTAGTAGGCGCTTGTACATTTTAGTTGTATACTTACCCATATTTTACAAAAATAGTTACTGTCACAAGTGTGTTTAGTTAATTTAAGTCCTTAAATTAAGATATATTTGAGTCACCAAATTAAACAGTTTTAATAGCCTAGATACTAAAATGACAGTGAATAACCAATATACTACTCAATCATATGGCTTTTGTATAGTTGAATCATCGAGAGAGTGGAATTGCATATGTAGTAGCAAAAAGAATAGATAGTATAGAGGGGTCCTGTCATTGTCAATTTTGTAGTCACGGTACATTTACTGCCATCTATCGACACACGATTAAAACTTAAAATAAAATTGAAAATGTATAAAATAATCAAAATATGTTTACGGATAAATGATTCTTAATTTTTATTGTTCCATACTGACCCATGTTCTTTCACTGATATGTGTTAAAATTGTTAAATACCAAACGGTGTCGTTAACGCCATCTAGCCGAGAATAGGCCAAAGGTAATGGCGCCATCTATTCGAGAATGACTTTTCCTTGGCCGTCCGAGGCACGTTTTTTTCTTAGACTTTATTTATCTTATACGGAGTTATATATATCTCTGGTAGTAGTATTGTTTGTTTACAGGCATTCTATATTTGAATTTTCTATTTTCTTGTACTATCAGCATACAACCACTACAAATGCAATTCCATCTTCTCAATAATTCAACTATACTGCAGATTAGTTGTATAAACTGCAGTAATCAAAATGTCACTTTAATATCTGGGATATCATAAATAAAAGAATCCATTCAATTGAGAATCTCTTTCTTCAAGTTGGTAAAAAAGGAATATGAAAATCCCATCCTTCATCGTAAAATACATATAACTATTAAAATTACAGAATGAACCTGTACGAGCTGAAAGAGAACAGAGTAATGACTCCCAAAACATTCTCCGCCATGCTGTCCAACCTGCTGTACGAGAGGCGCTTCGGACCCTACTTCATCGAACCCGTCATTGCCGGACTGGACCCCTACACTTCCAAACCTTATGTGTGCAATATGGATGTGGTGAGTTCTGTTTGAAATTACATAATAAAAATCATACTTATACCTAGTTATTGGGCCAACATAGGTGTGAGGAGATAGAGCAAGCATGTCCTAGCGTGTAGGTCTTGTTCAAAAAGACCAGATCACAGACCTCCAACAAGATGGGAGGATGACATCAAGAAGATTGCAGGTGGGCTCTGGAGGAGAGAAGCAGCAAATCTGGCTGCTTGGAGGTTTGGAGATATGCCCAACAGTGGGCATACTCGCTGAGGAAGAAGATTGGGCCAGATGCATGTGTTCTTAATTATAGCCATAACTAAAGGCCCTTTCTCTGTAACCAAAATTTTTCCTTTGTTACTAGGAAAAGCCTTTTTTTATTTTATTTTATTTATTGAACACAATGTAAGCTTACAGTTACAGACCAAATCACTTACACGCTAACATATACATTGTCAAAATAGTAACAATTAAAAACATACAAAAATATAAATACATGCGCATAAAAATGTCAAACAAATTAAAAATTATAATTTTACGTACACTCTAAGAAAACAAAAAATTAAAATCAGAAATAGGGTAAAACAATAAAAATAAAGTAAATTAAATGTCAAAACAGATTACAATACACACATATACAATGTCATGCAGTATGAAAATTTAAAAATTGTCTAGCAGTTTTGCACAAGTTTGCTAAACGATCGGCGAACATGTCAGCGTCAACGTGTTGAGTGAGCATAATATGTAGAAATGATAAAGCACGCGTGGTAGGTGCGTGCCTCGCGCAACATGTGCGAGCGGACGGCCGCAGCAACACACACGGCCGGCGACGCGGCGCGACCGCCCCGTCCACATCCCGCGGTATCCTCCTAGGAACCAACAACCCTATCTTCTCTAACACCTCAGGGCTATCAACTTGGTGGTGAATGATTGAGAGATAGTGCAGCAACAACTTCCGCCTCAATGCGAGCGTGTCTAGCCCAACCATCCCCGAGACAAAGATGGAAGGGTAGAGGTAAGGGTAATATCCATAGGCTTTTTTATACAACCAACGTGCAAATTTTCGTTGTATTTTTTCAAGCATTAGGGAATACTTGTCCTCATATGGATCCCAGACAACCGCACCATATTCCAACTTACTGCTTGCAACCAACGTGAAAACTACTTTAAGGTTAGGTAGTATTTTGGAATAAGCATAATTGCCCTACACTTATAGTTGTGCCATTCTCGAGAAGATTCTCTGTTTTGTATCATCCTCGATCGAGAAAATTCCCCATAGTATAAAGTAAAAAAACGTTTATTGCAAAAGCCATTTACATACAGCACCTTATAATTTAGTAGGTAGTAAACAGAGAATGGTCTCAAAAGCGGCAAAACTCTAGGGCTACTTGCTAAATTTAAACTTTTAATAAGTCATTTTTTATTACCTACAGTTAGGTCTTTTTAGGGTTCCGTCCCCAAAGGGTAAAAACGGGACCCTATTACTATGACTCCACTGTCCGTCCGTCTGTCTGTCTGTCACCAGGCTGTATCTCATGAACCGTGATAGTTGAAATTTTCACAGATGATGTATTTCTGTTGCTGCTATAACAACAAATACTAAAAAAAGTACGGAACCCTCGGGGGGCGAGTCCGGCTCGCACTTGTCTGGTTGTTTATTTAAAGGCCCATATTCTTGTGACTTTGACTCAAAAGCCTAACTTAATTGCACTTTCAATATTGTAACCAAAAATGTAACATTTTAGATTGGCTGCCCGAATGAGCCAGAAGATTTCGCAGTGTCGGGTACTTGCGCCGAGCAGCTATACGGCATGTGTGAAGCCCTGTGGGAACCCAACCTCAAGCCGGATGAGCTGTTTGAGACCATCTCACAGGTACGCTAGCTTTTTACCCCTTACCGCATATGGTGCCATATATTATGCCAAAAAATATGAAATACCCCGCGTCACCAATTATTACGGAGACCGAACTTTAAAAAAAAGGTTGCCATATTTTTTAACAGTCTTCCAGAAAATATCAGGCTCGGGCCCAATAAAATTAAATTTAAAACAGCAATAAAGCAGCACCTATTGAAAATGCTTGGGTGACATTTGTATGCCTGTGCCTGCAAATGTCACCCAAGTAAAGTAAGGTATATCTGGTTATATTAGTTACGTGTATGCTGTTAGTTTTTATAATATGTTACGATTACGTACGTTACGTACGTTATTTTATATGATTACGTATGTAAGTAATTATATCAGAGACTCGCACCTGCAGACAAACTGTGGAAACAGTTTTGCAGGGAACTGAATTAGATCGTAAGATTATTTCTTGTATTAATAATAGTAATAAAAAAAATGGCCATTGTCATATTCTACTCTATTGACAGCTAATCAAATTAGAACAAATAATTCTATATATCATGCGGTTTAAGGGTTAATGGATATTATGTCCTGTCCTGATATGAATGTATGTCCTGAGGCGTTCACAGGGTTAACAGAGCGATGGGCCGAGGTCACAGCCGCAAGCTTTCTTAGGCCCACTTGCACCATCGCACTAACCCGGGGTTAAGCGGTTAAACCGTTAACCTAGTGTCAAATTGTACTGGTAACCATGGCACCTCAAGGTTTAACCGGTTAACCCCGGGTTAGGCGAATGGTGCAAGTGGGCCTTAGACTCTTACCTAAACCGATGAGCCACCCCACACTAGCGTCGGCGTCTAGTCAACTCTGGCTGCTGCGCAACTGCGCAGCGATGCAACGTTGGCGCAACTGCGCAGCGACGCAACGTTGGCGCAACTGCGCAGCGACGCAATTTCCATAGAGTTGACTACACGCCGACGCGCGGGAGACGCTAGTGAGGGGTGGTGGGAGGACTCTCGCCTAAGACCGCTTTCCCACTGACGTCCAGTTTTTTGCAGGATCCCGTTTTAGTAGTATAGGTGCTAATATAGTAACTTTCACACCAGGATTCTGTTTGCGGGATCCTGCATACATATTACAGAAAACGGGATCCTGCATAAAACTGGACGTCAGTGGGAAACAGCTCTAACGCGGTGATCAATTCCTTTCTCTTCCAGGCGCTGGTGAACGCGGCGGATCGCGACGCCATCTCAGGCTGGGGCGCCGTCGTATACATCATCGAGAAGGACAAGATCACCGAGAAGCACGTCAAGACGAGGATGGACTAGTTATACTATTGCACACTTCTCTATATACATTTATTAATAAACTATGAAAATCTCTATCGCATTTAACCATTTATAACCTGGCACCCACCTATCCAAAGTGTCCCTGACCCTCAGGTCCACTTCTCTCCGGATCCGGTCCGGCAAACGGAAACATGGTCGTCCTAAATCCACTTGGCGCCGTTCTGTGGAGTAAGAGCTGGGTGTATTGGGGATGGGGTGGGAGGAGGCTACCCCAAGCTGCCCGGGACCGGAGTCAGTGGAAGAAAAGGATCGAGCCCTACATCCTAAAAGGGGGTAACAGGATGGAAAGAAGAAATCTCTATTACATTTTGATTTAACGCTTACCAAGGCAAAGAAAATTTTATGACCATATGGGGTGTTTTAACGTTTTGACTGCCATCGACTGGACTGTTACAGTAGAACCTTCTAGGTTTACTTCAAGGGGGCAAAGTTGCTGTTCACCCCTCGTACCACTATAGATGCCGAGCAAGCAAGATTCCAAAATCGAACCACTAGCGTAGCGAGTGATTCGAATAGTGGAATCTTGAGCGTTGCGAATGTTTCAAGGCACTCTGGTTAAACAAAGTTTGCTAGAGTGAAACAAGAATTTTTACTACACCAACGCGAAAAAACTAATAACTTAAATATTACAAATCAAATCAAAATGAACGCAATTAATTATTTATCATTATAAATAATTATTAAAAGTCAATTATACCAGCCAACATCAGGAAACAACTCAAAATATGCATCACCTTATAAAGGGTGGCCAAAAAATATCTGCATTCCCGTTGCCAGGGAGGTTTTGGGATTATACTGAGCAACTTTTACTATGGGACCAACCCCGAAATCGCGAAAAAATAATCTCCCATAGAAAATGGACCAACCATAATGTATGAAAGTAAAATTTTTTTTTTCGCTATTTCGGGGTTGGTCCCATAGTAAAAGTTGCTCAGTATAATCCCAAAACCTCCCTGGCAACGGGAATGCACTTATTTTTATGCCACCCTGTACAGTCAGCAGCAGAAGTTGCTAAGCGGCCGAGGTGTTCAAAATTACCTTGACACGCTCTTATTCTCTTAACAATAAAGTCGCGTCAAGACCATTTTGAACACCTGGCCCGCTTAGCAACTTCTGCTGCTGACTGTATACCTCGGCACTAATGTAAGCCAAACCAAATATTAAAGGAAGGGGTAGGTGGAATCGTAAAATTAATAAAACACAAATATTGCAGAAACTTTATAAACCGAATATTTAAAAAATTAAGTTTTTTAATTTTTCATACACATTTGTTTTTACAAGAGGAGACTAGAGAATTAACATTTTCAATCGTGTTGCTTGCCGAGAATTCGGTAGCGAAGCTATCTTAAATAGTATATGCCTTAAAGTGGTGTCCGTCACCCAACAAACAAAATATAACCTATACAACTAAAATAGGGTCATTAATATACGATTCACATCAAACGGCTAGTCCGAGACGTTATGTAGGTAGGTAGATTCACCCGCAATAATATGTTACTCTATGAAGGCCGCAAAAATATGTCACACGCTCTTATGGCTCTACCAATAAGATCGCGTCAGATATTTTTACGGCCTTCGTTGTGTAACATATTATTTCTCAAAAATGGACGGCAAAGTCGACTTTGCCGTTTAAAAAATAGGTCGCGAAGCGCGTAGTTTATGGTCAGTCAAAAATTAAAAAGTTAAAAACATTGCAGTCTCGATTTTGGGACTGCAATGTTGCATACAAATTCCATTATTTGTCGAGTTCCAAACTTTTTAAAAGTTGAAATGGCCATATCAAACGAAGGCACAGGCCCATTAAACAGCCAAACAGATGATTAGTACCGCGACTATTTAGCTGTCTCAAATAGGTTGGCGTATTTTCGGCAGAAAAATACATTTCTATTTTTTTATTAAAAAAATAAAAAGGCGGCAAAGCAAATTTTTTCAATTGTTTCTACTTTTTTCTGTGAAAATATATACGTAAGAACGTTGCTTTTGTAAAATATTTCTATGATATTTATATTTCTTGCACCATTTTTGAGAAAAGCACTATATATGACTCGGCTGGAAGGCTACTTGCTGGCTTCGGATTCAATTAAACGGACTCCCAAGGTCGTCCGTTTAAAACGAATCCTCAGCCTGCAAGTTGCTACTTCCGAGCCTCGACAATAATGTACTATTGCAGGTGACTGTACATAAAAGTATTTTTCTATCGGCTTTGCCGATTCTGCGTCGATAGGTATGGGGACAGCCTTACTCAAAGGAATTTGAACCTTCTAAACACTGTAGTTACGTTTATTTTAATGTCTATGGTCGCAAGAGATCGGCGCTGCAATTTAAAATGAAACGTATAAATTGTACAGAAGGTTCAAATTCCTTTGACTGTAGCAAAAGGCGGTCTAATATGTTTGACGTGTGAATCGTACTTAACGTACTGTTTCCACAATACAATGTAAAATAAATCTCGTGGAAACAGATGTTCTAAAATGCATTGCTTTAGCAACTCGTTTTTAGTTATAATTAAATTATAAATTGTCCATAATTTTAGACAGTCCGACACTTATTTGCATTACTTGAACGTATGTACACTCAGCTGCAAAAGTGCATACGTACTTTATGAATTAATTACATGCATAAAAAAGTGGGTAGCACTCTTGCAGCTCATTATACGTGTAACTAAATATAGTTTCTAGGATCAACAATTTTGTCTAAATAAAATCTTATCTTTCAATTTTTTTTTGACAGATTTTGATCCCTTCCTACTACCGTTATACGGTTCAACATATCGGTTATTTACTTGTTTAGTTGCTTAAAAGACCACCAGCATTTTAAAACACCTTTAAAAACCCAGCTTAATTAACTTTACCGACCTATACAATGGCAACGCATATAACATTAAATTTCACCATTTCATGACTACCGCACTGTTCAGCGGGCCTAAAATGATTGCGCTTTTGTCGTCTATCGTGCCATGCACTTACATTCTTGTTAGAAAGTGTCGGCTACGATGAAAAAAAGCGCGACCATCAAAGACCTGCAGGAATTTATGTTCACAGAAGTTCGTCCGTATGTATGTAATAAGAAATCCCAAGACTGTCATAGGAGCATTTCTCAAAAACTTTGTACTTTTCGATCACATCTTAGATTTCAATAAAAATTGGTATGCTGGTAAAGTACATGAAGCTGAACAACTTCCACCATATTTCCCAAAATGTCCCAGAAAGTTTCTATGAAACATTCCTTTTTTGTTACCAGATTTCCTTACACATTTGGTAACAAAAAAGGAATGTTTCATAGAAACTTTCTGGGAAATATGGTGGAAGTTGTTTAGCTTCATATACTTTACCAGCATACCAATTTTTATAGAAATCTAAGATGTGATCGAAATGTACAAACTTTTTGAGAAATGCTCATACACATGTTGGCAAACTGTGACCTAGATCCCCGGAGTCAAACTTAAAAAGCTACAGTCAGAAGCAGATATATCACACGGATGAAGTAAAAAAATACAGTCTATCTTTACGTGCATGTATAGTCGAACGAGAAATTGTAGAATATTATTGAGGGCGCCACTTCCTACGTAACTGTCACATTTTTGACGTAAAATGCTTAAACATGGCAACAATTTAGTATGGAATTTTATTAGTTCCTTTTTATTTAATATCAAATCATCATCATCATAACTGGAGTGGAGTGGAGTAATCGCCAATCATTTCTTTCTTGTGCCAGTCTTTTAATTTCCACATACGACGCATTATTTTTTATTTGGCTGAGATAAGTGATTCTAGGTCTCCCTTCTTCTCTAGTCTTTTCAATCCTGCCTTCAAGGATGTTTAGGAAAAAGTTATCATGCCGTATAAGGTGTCCTAACATCATGCCTCTCCTATTTCTTATTGCTTTTAACAAGCATCGCTTTTCTCCTATCATTCTCAGGACCTCTTCATTCGTCTTCCTTTCAGTCCAGCTAATCCTCTCCATCCTCCGCCAACACCACATTTCAAAAGCCTCCAACCTCTTTCTATCTTGTTGTCTCAGTGTTCAAATAGTAGAAATTAAATAAAAAAGCATGTCGAACTATAAGTATTATTTGTTTGTGTTTATGTTATATCTGCCACTGACTATTAAAAAGGATAGTTGTAGGATGATAGCCCTTCCCGTCTTCGACCAAGCTATGTCTAAATTATAATTAAAGTCTAAAGTAAAATATCTATCACAAAGTATTTGACGAAATACAAATCGTTGAGGGTGCGCGGCAGCTAGGACTGTCCTAATAGGCGTTTGTAACGATTATTTGTTCTAAAACAAGTTATTATAATAGTATAGTTGAATTATCGAGAAGATGGAATTGCATTTGTAGTGGTTGTATGCTGATAGTACAAGAAAATAGAAAATTCAAATATAGAATGCCTGTAAACAAACAATACTACTACATATGCAATTCCACGCTCTCGATGATACGACTATAACGGAGGTCATCTCAAAACAAGTTTGTGAACGTTTACTTGTTTCTAATAAAATGTTGTAATAAGTACGACTACTTCGAACTGTCGGGTGATTCCGAAAATGGACTCTAATCTAATATGATATAATTATGTTTGACTTTGAAGTATTCAGAACTTATGTATTTGTACTTGATTCTTAACAACAAGTTTTAGTGTAATAAAAATCAAAATAAAAAAATAACATCAAATTTTTATTGGGTTTTTACATGAGCTGTCAGTGAGTTCCTGTACAAACGTCAAACGCATTTTATTTCGTACAATTATTAGGTACATTTTTTCAACGTTCCGAACAATATTACTAACATCCATTTATAACACCCATGGTGCCGGAAAAAGCTGCAAATTTTCTAAAAATTCGCGTTTGTACGGGACAATGGTATACAATTTCGTGAAATGGTTTAACACGTTCACTGGCAACGTTTTCGTAGCGCTACGCTCGTAGCCGGTCACAACGTTTTCCCGCTTTGTAGAGGAAAGCTCTCAATGTGTTAAATATTATCAATATGTGTTGAAAATTACTGTTTTAGAACAAACAATGCATTACATAAACCACAAAAATGGAACTTCGTTATACGGCAAAAATAATTGGTAAGTTAATTTATTATGTAACCAAAATACTAACACTATGCGATTGAGGTACGTAGAAACATTTAAAAAACGTGAAAAACGAACTCGAACGCCGAAATCCTAGTGCTATATCGTAAATTGAGAATACAAAAGACGTGACAGTATTTAATAAATCACAATTTATATAACAATCCAAGTCTTATTTCGACATAGAATAATAAATAACAAAATCTTACACCGTACTAGTAACTACGCTACACAGAAACTAAGCGATCTATTTATTGGCAGAGCGACAATAATTTTGCTTGGCAAAACCTTCAAATCCAGATATTAGTCGGTTTAATATGCTCCATTACAAAGTGTTTCTCATTTGTTCTATAAAACTCAACAGTACTGCAATATAACACGGAGTGTTTTGACAGCTTATTTTTTTTTTCGCCCACCGAGACTGGCTAAAAAGCAATAGGCCATACTGCCTATTCTTACAGCTTGCTTTATGAAACTTTTTTTAAAACAATTATGGCCTGAATACAAGACTTTTAAGCCATTCTTACGCCTATGATAGAAAGTTTATACTTGGTCAAGCAGATCTTGTCAGTAGAAAAACGCGGCAAATTTGAAAAATGTAGGCGCGAAGGGATATCATCCCATAAAAAATTTGAATTTCGTGCCTTTTTTTTACTGACAAGATTTGCTTGACCAGCTATAATTGTATTTTTCGTGTTTGGAATCAAGTTTTATAGAACAATGGGAAGGTTTACAATTACATTCTTAATATCGCATTACAAAGTAATTTCGACGTCAGATATATCGAAAGCTTTACGCTAACGTCACGTATACAAATGATTATGAAATCGTGTATATATCTGACGCTGCCACATTAGTGGTTCAATTTACGTGATCTATTTACATATCATTAATTTATACAATGTTGAATTGTTGTTTTTACATGTACTCTTAAAATTGTGTTAGAGCTTCAAACGAAACGCAATTGGGTCAAAATTATTTTCGTTGCAGTGTTCTGACCACTCTGTCACGCTTTTATTTTTGTCTTTTATCAAATAAATAAAAAAAGTCGAGCGCTATTGCATGTCTCTCTAGCTGTAGATTATATTTTACATGAGGAAAATTAAAAAAAAAACTTAGTTTTATCTCATACAAAAAGCTACACTCCGTCACATTTTTTGGGGACTTAAAACTAGACAACGAAAATTATTTTGACGCAATTCTCGAATTTTAGTATTTTACTAGACCACGTAAACTTCAATTTCACAAAGCCAGCGCTCCCAAAAAATTACCTAAGTTTAAATTTGAGATTTAATATTAATAATTCAGCCAATATTCCAATATTAACATGAGAACATCTCTAATTCAACTCCAATGATATTTTAACAATTTTAATTTGTCAGTACTAATCTACGGCGGTACTTTTATAAAAGCTAGTAACGTACACGAAACATTATTGCAATATGTGCTAAGGCCAAGTAGGGAGACGCGTCATATTGCTATCGTTCGGGCGCCGTCGCTAGTCCGAATAGTATTCGCTGAAACTAACCTTTTTGTGTGATGTTAAAAGTCGTTGTTTATGGTTCCGTACCCAAAGGTTAAAACGGGACTAAGACTCCGCTGTCCGTCTGTCTGTCACCAGGCTGTATCTCATGAACCGTGATACTAGGCAGTTGAAAGTTTCACAGATGATGTATTTCTGTTGCCGCTATAACAACAAATACTAAAAACAGAATAAAATAAATATTTGAGTGGGACTCCCATACAACAAACGTGATTTTTTTGCCATTTTTTGCTTAATGGTACGGAACCCTTCGCGCGCGAGTTCGAGTCGCACTTGGCCAAATTTTATAATCCACATGTAAGGTAATATTTGTACCAAGCGACAATATGGTGAAATAGGGGCCAGTTCACGTCATGCCCTGTCATTAACCTCTTGTCTGTCTCTTATCTGTGTATTAAGCCCCCTCCACACTCGTGCGCGAATCGCGGCGCGAAGCCGCGAACGCGAGTGTGGCGTCGATTTTCGTAGACAGCGAATCGACTCCACACTCGCGTTCGCGGCTTCGCCCGCAATTCACGCGCATAGTCTGGAGGGGGCTTTATAAGGATTCTGACAGAATTTTTAGTCTATTTTTTGTATTTATTCGAGAACGATGTTTTTCTGCTCTGTACAGCACAACCAAGGTTTAAATCCACGATTTTCAACCACACCACACACATGTAAAAGGTACAGATGTAGTGCATAATTATTTTCCATTGTATTTTCACGGAAACTTACGAACGTGTCTTGCTATTTCAGTCAGTCTCGGTACAAAAAGTACTGAGGTTGACTGAAGTAGCATGACAAATACGAACGTTTCCGAGAAAATACGAAGGAAAACAACTATGCACTACATCTGTATAGATATTTTCTCATTGGTTTTTATTAGTAGTACCTAATTGTAGTTGTTGATATTTTTAATGCAAATTCGGACCAACGTCATACAACCGTTAAGATTCAAGGGACTGCCGTCAAAATGCCTTACGAAACTGATTTAAAAATTGTTATAACATCACCAATATTACAACATTTTCTACAATTTATAAGAATCGACACTAAAATCGCTGCCAAGCGAATTTTAGCGCTTTTAAATATGTACTTTTAATAGTTTGTAATGTCATACATTATAAACAGTTTTAACTAACAACTTCGCCATAAATATTGAAAAGAGCAAGACTTATTGACATGGTGCATAATTCTTGAACAATTAGTCCTCTCGAATTAGCCCTTTACCAGGCTGACAGTTCAAAAATGACAATCGAATGTCTATCTTACTGATTGAAAATAGAACACAAATGTTTGAAGTACCGTATGTGGGAAATATATATCCCTTAGCCTGGTAAAGGGTTTAACTATGATCACAAATGAAAAATTAGTGAGATCTTCATAATTACGGTTCAAGAATTCAAGAAGACAAACTGTTTAATCATTTTAGAAAACATCAGATAATTGAGGCGTCATTGAAACGCAATTATTTTATATATTTTGCATTTTGTTTGTATTTAGCTTAGCGTTTTACTTAAATAGGTGCTTCTTTTAGTATCACTATCTAAAAAAAACTATAACTGTGCAGCTAGGTATTGTAGTAAAATCTAGATTTCAGGCAAGCACTATAATTGCTATAGTACGAAAATAGCGACCCTGTTCATTCCATAAAAAAACTAAAAGCTGACCATTAGGTTTGCTAGGCTTACGAATGTATTTGCGCATGTGCGTCAAAATTATTTTTGTTGTCTTGTTTCGACCACTCTGTCACGCTTCTATTTTTGTCTTTTCTCAAACAAATAAAAAAGTTGAGTGCTACTGCATGTCTTTCTAGGTGTAGATTGTTATTCTCTTGCTGAGACAAATTAAAAACTAAATTTCACCCCATACAAAAAACTCCACTCCGTCACATTTTTTGGGGACAAAAAACAATACAACGAAAATAATTTTGACCCATTTGCATTTATAAGAATAATTTTAAAGATTCGATAAAGGTAGATTGAGAGGAAAAATGTGGAAAGCTAATGTCGGTCTTGGAACTTTAATAATAGGGTCGAGTTTTGTTTGACACGATCATGTATTTTCATTCATTCAGAGAATGTACTAAAAGAAGCATCTTGTCTTGACTACTTTCTTAACCTCTTATCATTGACGAAAACCATTTTTTTTTTTAATTCAAAACATCACTAAAAGACGATTTTGTTTACCAATTTATAGCTCTCATTTTTTGAAATCCTTAGTTGACATATAAAAACTCATTAGCAGATATGCATATACTCCAACTTTGGGTACATAGGGTAATACTCAGACTCCGATGTCCGTCTGTCCGTCCGTCTATCTGTCACCAGGCTGTAACTCATGGACCGTGATAGAAATTTTCACAGATTATGTATTTCTGTTGCCGCTACAACAAATACTAAAAACACAATAAAATAAATATTTAAATGGCAACATATAACAAACGTGATTTTTTTGCAGTTTTTTTGCGTAATTGTACGGAACCATTCGTGCGCGAGTCCGACTCGCACTGGGCCGGTTATAGCTAATAGCTGACAATTTGAATTATATTTAAAAAAATATTGGGCGCCACAGTAAACACAGTTTCCTTCAAAATAAAGAGGTTATGAAAGTAGTGGAGGCTGTTGAACCTGTTCAGTTGCCCTCGATGGCCTTGGCGACGAACTCTATGAACCGCTTGCCGTACTGCTCGGGGTCGCACGTGGATATGCCGTCCACGTTGCTACCGTACTTTACCGTCTTCGCCGCTTTCGCCGCCTGCAAAGGTAATAAGTATTAAGTATTTGGGGCAATTTTACACAGATCGACCTAGCCCCAAACCAAAGAGAATAAAGTCTATAGAGACGGATTCTCAAAGTAAATTATGTAACCACTGTAAATTTACTGCCATCTTTCGACAGAACATAAAACTGTTAGAACGCCATTTGACTTTGATCCTTATTCTTTCAGTGATATGTGTTAGCTTATTAAATATTAATATTCACGCCATCTACTCGACTATAGGCCAAAGGTATGGTTCCATGTTTTCGAGCGATGGCGCCACAACCTTCAGCCTATGCTCGAGTAGATGGCGTGAATATTAATATTTAAAAAGTTAACACATATCAGTTAAAGAATAAGGATCAAAATCAAATGGCGTTCAAACAGGTTTAATCTTCTGTCGAAAGATGCCAGTAAATGAACTGTAGCTACATAATTTACCATGACAGTAACTCTCTTCTTCAAATCCTCTTTGCCCAAACTAAGCTAGTACTACGGGTACTATATAGTTCGTTTTTTTTAGCATTAGAAAGAACTTGAAAGAAGGTAAGCGATCTTGACATGTCTTTTAATTGAAAAACGCTTTATAAAAATCAGTAACTATTACTCATGAAAGCAGAAGAATATAAATGACCGTATTAGATTCATAATTGTTACATATTTGCCGTAACTTATTTTAAAAATGTGTCTTTCAATTAAAAGACACAACAAGGTTGTTTACCTTATTTCTAATGCTAAAAAAAACGAACGATAGGCGACCATATACATATTTAAATAGATAAATACACACTTATATACAAGGAAAACACCCATGACTCAGGAACAAATATCCGTGCTCATCACACAAATAAATGCCCTTACCGGGATTCGAACCCGGGATCATCGGCTTCGCAGGCAGGGTCACTACCCACTAGGCCAGACAGGCCATCGGTATCGGTTGTAATTAGAGCTAGGCCGAATATTCGGTATTTTTTTCATTGTTCGTATTCGCGCGAACTATTCGGTTAAAGTGCCGAATATTCCGTAAATATTATTTATTATGTTTGTCTTATCATACCACTGTAAAATGTAAACTTCTCCAGAACTTTACAAGTATTCTCTTCCAGGTTACGTCTTCTCGATTCCAATAAAATATTATTATATTGCCTAGAAATCAGTTAATCTTTAGCTGTTATTGTAGGTAATAAATTTAAATGTTTTCGAATGATTTATTAGAATATTACAGGTTTACCGAATCATTTAGCTGTATATTCGGTTCGGTAAGATCTGAACCGCATACTCGGGCGAATGTTCGTAATAGGAACACTCAATTTTCGGCCCATCTTTAGTTATAATAATTATATTTTATATAAAGCTGTTAACTTGTGTAGTTAACAGCGCCATCTTCTTACATACTTTATCGAGCCTACTTAGTTCCCTATACAGAGCAGAGGTAGCGCTGTAATTAGTTATTATTACATTAGGCTAGCGAATTTGTAATGTACTCATGACACTTTCCGAATATACACCGTAAGAAACACGTTGGTTTGTTGCCATCTCCCCTCAAGATCCTCCGACCTCCGCCCACGTGCCATCAAAAGCCTGGGTCTCAAAATTTTGAGAGAGAGAGAAGGAAACTCGTGAATGCTGAACGAGACTTGCCTGTTTCTTAACTCCGTAATGCGTCAATACATCGATGAGCGCAACGAAGTATATTTCCTTTTTAGGTGCACCTGAAAACAGGAAAATAGATTCTTAGATGTAATAAAGTTACACGTTAGCAAAGAGAATAGATAGTAAAGAGGGGTCCTGTCATAGTAAATTTTGTAGTCACAGTAAATTTACTGTCTTCTATCGACACACGACTAAAACTCAAAATGAAAACGTATAAAACTATCGAAAAAAATTATATATATGGATAAATGATTTTATTATTTTTATATCATTTTGACCCATGTTCATTCACTGATACCTATGTGTTAAAATTGTTAAATATGAAACGGTGTCGTCAACGCCATCTAGCCGACCATAGGCCAAAGGTGTGTGCGCCATCTATCCGAGAATGACTTTTTCTTGATTTCCGAGGCACATTTTTTTCTTAGACTTTATTCATCTTATACGGAGTTACAAATGTCTTTGACGTTAGTAACCTAGCTAGACATCTATCTGACGATATATCTGACGTCGACATTACTTTGTAATGTGATTACAACGTCTAGGTACCTTTACAATTACATTCTTAGTGTAATTGTAACGTAACCTAGACGTTGTAATTAGGGTGTCGCGAATTAGTATTTTGAATTTATAGTTTTTATTTTATAGTACTATCTGGATATTTCGGGGAAATTTTATTCTTTAAAAAAAAATTTGTCAAAGACCGCCAACATTTCTAAATTAAATATATAAAACGATCATCATTCGCTTGCCCTTATCCCATTCATTTGGGGTCGGCGCAGCATGTCTTTTTCTTTCATAGCTCTCTCTCGCCCGTCATCTCATCATTCACTTTGCGAATATATAAAACCATGTCTTTCTATTTTGATTATAGTTGTAATTTACTCGTGGGAGCTTTCACTATTGGTCTGGAGTTATACATAAAAATATCGATGTTGTTATATTTCTTCAACAACTTTGGAAAAGACTCGTTTTATCTATTACAAGGTTGCCACAGAAAAGAGAATCTAAAAAGTGGTCTCTCTTTTTGGGGTCGATGAGCGGGTCAAACTTCGGGTAGTTAAAGTTAAAGGAATAAATATGAATTATTTTATAAGGCAATCAAAGAATTTTTATTACAGAAATGCTATTATACCTTAAATGAATTTTTAAATGATATTTCGGAATAAATTGAATTTAATAATAATAATGTAAAAATGTTATATTTTATTTGGATTATTATATTAAAACTTATAATTTAATAAAATTTAAGGCGGTGAATAATGTATACCTGTTAAGATATAATTTAGATTAAGTATTATTTAAGTACCAATGTTGCTATGCCCTTACGGGTGCATGTTGTAACCTAAGATATATAAGACCTACTGTAAACACATGTATGCAATAAATGATATGAAATATGAAATATGAATTAATTATATTTCTTGTCGGATAGAGATCACTCGGGTAAGTCTTGAGACTGCCCATTCTAGGTCCAGAAAAAAAATAGCCAACATATGAGGGAACATACCTTCAAAAGAACTGACCCGTGTAGTCATGAAGCCCCGTCTCCATTACACACACCTCGAAGACTACATTGTAGCCTTGTGAAACTACATAGATGTTGTTCTTTGAAGATCTTCAAACTACACAAGTGGATGTAGCTTCGCCTGGCGCGTCACTAGGGTTGTCCGCTGAAGCCCTACACACCACATACATTATACATAGGAACATCATGTTGGAAACTTACCTTCCTGGCTGGGGATGGCGTAGATGTCGATCTCGGGGATGATCCCCGCATAGAGTGCTCGCCGCCCGACTCCGCCCGGCCCGGCGCCGCGCGGGCTGTCCGGCGGCGTCGTGAAGCCCCATCTGCACACCATCACAACATATTAACCCCGAGCACAGTATTAGAGATAATATGTACCTATTATCATACAAAGCGGACACGCACTACCACGCGAGACTGACGATCTTTTGGGTGCATCTCGGTACAATTAGCGACAAAAGTCGAAAATGCCGGTCTATTTCACCAGGTCAAACTGCACAACGGGACTTAATCGCGTATTTAAGTTTTATGATTTCGTGGTCTGCTCCGAGACCACGGGGACAACGCCGTCCTCGAAACGTCGGAGGTAAATCTTAAAACTTAAATACGCGATTAAGTCCCGTTGTGCAGTTTGATAATGTTTAATAATCGTGAAAGTTTAAATCAGTGTATTTCACCAGGTATGGATGCTTGTCGATTTCAAATAAATAACAATTTTAACTAGGTCTACGTTGTCGTCGTTAAGGTATAAATTTTTAAATTTGCATTAAATTTTCATTTCAGATACCACTAATTCGCATCGCAGGACAGTACAATACCTGTCCCCGTGCCCGTTGTCGGTGTGGGATTCCGTCTCGGAGTCCTGCTCGGCCTACTGCGCGGCCTCCGCCTCGGCCTCGCCGCGACTCCACTCGTGCATGCCGAGGAGGAGACAGTACAGTAGTCAGGTACCGTACCTGTCCCCGTGCCTGTTGTCGGTGTCGGAGTCCGTCTCGGACTCGGGCTCGGAGTCCTGCTCGGCCTGCTGCGCGGCCTCCGCCTCGGCCTCACCGCGACCGCACTCGTGCATGCCGAGGAGGAGGGAGTAGTCCATCAGGTGGAGTTTTGTTAGAAACTGTGGACAATTATGATAGGGTGACTATTCTGCGTTTTATGATCCTGTTATTTTCTTTAAAATTATCCTCAATAACAAATTTTGAAAATAAAACTGCACCGGTAACGTCACAACAGTAGTGCAACTGCAGTCGGAAATGGAATGTCACCTTTATTTAGGTACAACAATGTCAATGTTAGTCACAGATATCAAAATTTGACATCTGTGTTCATCATTTGTTTTTCAATTCTTTCCCCATCTATTCTCATCTTTATTAAAACGGAGATAGTTGAAAATAGACGAGTTTTTCATCAGATCTGGCTTCGACATCAGCCGTAAGCGTCTCAAAAAGGTTAGGTATCCTTCGCGGCATCTCCTTTGTCAATACAAACGACCTGTTTTATGAACTCGTTGTCTTTGAGAGTGGGCAATTTCTTTTGCAACCATTACCCACCAGTCCCCGCATCTGTTAAAGCGAGGACAATTGGTAATACAACATGTCTTACCTAAACACTTGCCGTGAGCGTTTCAAGAAGCATATCCTTCGCTGCGTCTCCTATGTCAATGCGAACTCCCTGTTTTATGAAATCGTTGTCTTTGAGAGTGGGAAGTTCCTTTTCCAATCATTTCCCATCAGTCCCCGTCTCTGTTAAAGCGGGGACAATTGGGAATACAACATGTCTTACCTCGACATCTGCCGTGAGCGTTTCAAGAAGCTTATCCTTCGCTGCGTCTCCTATGTCGATACGAACGCCCTGTTTTATGAAATCGTTGTCTTTAAGAGTGGGTAGTTCCTTTTCCAACCATTTCCCATCAGTCCCCGCCTCTGTTAAAGCGGGGACAATTGGGAATACATCAAATCTCACCTCAACATCTGTCGTAAGGGTTTCAAGGAGCTTATCCTTCGCTGCGTCTCCTATGTCGATACGAACGCCCTGTTTTATGAAATCGTTGTCTTTGAGAGTGGGCATTTCCTTTTCCAACCATTTCCTACCAGTTCCCACTTCTGTTAAAGCGGGGACAACTGGGAATACAACATGTCTTACCTCGACATCTGCCGTGAGCGTTTCAAGAAGCTTATCCTTCGCTGCGTCGCCTATGTCAATACGAACGCCCTGTTTTATGAAATCGTTGTCTTTGAGAGTGGGCAGTTCCTTTTCCAATTCCTTCTCGGACGCCTCGCGGTCCACTGTTGAGCCTTTGAGATCATATTTTCTGCGAAATAAAGTTAGAAGTTAATACAGGGTTGAATCATAAAGGAATTAAGATCTACGAGTAGTAGTACTATGTGTAGATTTTATTAACCGCCATCTTTTAACCGCCAAAAATATATCGGGCTGACAGATGCTACAAAAAGTGACGAGACTATTTCCATATACATTATTTAATGTTCTATTGTCGTTTCCTATCAAAGATTGTCAGCTCATTTCTCAACGCGTGTACATTTTGACCACGTAGGACACTTACATACCTATGAAATGGATGTTATACCTATGAGATAAATAACGTAGTGGGGCATTTTCACCTGTTTCAATCGTTACAAAACTGACGGTCAATGTCAAATCCCATACATTTTGTCAGGAATGTAACGGTTAGACGTTACTGAAACACGACTTAAGTCGCGCTTTAAAGTACAAGTTAAATGAAAATGCCCAGTGACATCAGTAACCAACAGGGAACCAGTAACCCGACACTTCAATTTTTATCCAATAAAATAAAAGTAGGAAGCCGATTTCTTTATGCGGCAAGACTGTGCAGTACTTGGAGTAGATGCAGTCGATGTTGGTTATATAAAGTTTGTCAAAGGACTGTCTCGTTTCAATCATAGACAGAGAGAATCATACTATCTTTGTCTTTATAGAAGGACCGCTTAAATGAGTCCTCGCCTGCGCGGTGCGGGGGCGGCAGGCGTACGGCGCCCGCACCTTCCCCGTCCCACCCCGTCGCCCCCGTACCGCGCAGGCGAGGACTCATTTAAGCGGTCCGTCTATAGTAACTACTAGCCCCCAAAAGAAAAGGATGAGTATAGTTTTCCGGTATCGTATCCCATTCTACATTCGTCACAATCGTCGGTGGCTTTCAATGTAGAATGCGTGACGAAAGCAGAATAGGACTAATTTAAGAACTTGGCGAAAAACGAATGGCACGACCCAAGAAGATACCAGTTTTCGTGGTTTTTACGACTCACAACTATACCTGTGTATGTTGAGGTGGTTGGAGAACACGTTCCTCGTGGCGACGAGGTAGTGTTCTATGCCGTCAACAGTGAGCCGGTACATGCCGAGGTATTGTGGCAGGAGCGTTTTGCCATGCCGCTCCACTATGTACTGGAAATAAATGTCAATTGATACCATTTTATTAAAAGAACTATTACCGTAGCAGAGGCTAAACCAACGCATGTTTTAACATCTAACAGCTGCGGTTATTTAGTAAAAAAATCAAATTTTTAACTCTTTAACACATTCACTGCCATGAAGACGTATGTGTGTTCATTTTGCACTGGAAACGGGGCGCCCGCCACCGAAAGTGTTAAAGGTCACGCCTATAGTATGCGTCTCGTTATCGTGAACCTTGTAGGATCGCACGAAGGTTTATGTTGGACTGCAGCAGCGCGCGTCAGTTGATGTCTTTGGCGGTCAAATGGGTCCCTATGCTTGTCTTTTTTACTTGCAATACCTACCCAGCCGAGCTAGCACATGATTGGCGCGACAGTATCTCGCCACGAGATAGACTACCCGTCCCTCTTTAATTAATACAGTTAGAAAAAGACGGGTAGTCTATCTCGCGCGAGATACTGTCGCGCCAATCATGTGTTTAGCCTACTGGGTACCACGTGTTCCTCTTATTTCATTATAATAACTGTATTATGTACCATGGTTCGCAATACTAATAAACGATTTAAATTTTGGACGTGCTGAAGTGTCAATATTTACAATAAGTATAATTTTAATTCATTTGCCAGTAATATTAATTTCCTTCTAAAAACACAATATTAATTTTCCTTCAAAAAAAAACTGTGAATCTAAGCGATCTCCTGTCACGAACACAACATTCCCGACATATTGTGATGGTAAAAATCACTTTATGTAAGGTGATGAACTCAACCCAAGTGAACTTTGTTTATCCTGGATTAAAAATAAAGGCAGTGTCATGAGAATGTCAAGATTAGATATTAGTTATCCGAAATGCATCAATTTATCGCGAATTTACATATATAATGATAACCATATCACAGCTGTCTATTGTTAGAGCCCATTCGTGGAAAAATTGATAGCAGGGTACCACTTTCAGATTAACGTTATCTTACCTTTCGAAGGGAAAATAACATATGGATGAATAGTTGAATATACAATCACAAAATCGAAAATAGTCAAACGCAGGGGGATTGTTTTTTTTTTTCAGTTTTCTTTAGTACCCAACTAGGTGTACTAGCCTAACCAGGACTGCCTTAGCACTCTTAGCAGTGCCAAACTGACATATTCGCTAACGTCCGCACCAATATGCCAGTACGAGCGAGATGCATACAAAGTAAGTTACGCTCACGCTAGCGAATACGTCAGTGTCAAGTTCGTGGTAGCCATATTGGACTAGTCTAAGGACTTTCCGGAAAAATTGTCGTGGATGTTTGCTTACCGGATGGTAATGTTTAAGAAAGGAGTGCATCCTCTCCACCTCCTCCGAAGTCAGGGTTTTAAGGATAAACAGCCGGTCGTAGCTCTGATAGAACTTGGCTCCGGATTTTCCGGACGAGTCGTCCGGAATGGGCTGTGACCTGCGAACAAAACGTAATGTCAAATTATATTCTAAACATATTGACATCACTGCTTTGGATAAAGGTTGTCGATTTTCAGCAGTCCTGCGGGCTCAGCACGGTTCCATTTTTATCGACTATCACTATGCGCGTCCCTTTCGCACTTACATACTTGTTAGAACGTGACAGGCATGGTGACAAGGGATAAAAACGCGACCGTGCTAAGCCGCCTGAATTGTCATCTCAAACCAAACACGGCAAACCAAGATGGAAAATTAAAAGTCGGCCCATATATATCGGAGCGGACAAGGTGCTCATAAATATCTGACAAAATAGGCGTGTTGAATTCATATTTTCGAGCACCTTGGCGCTCCATTAGACTTACGTTGGTATTTGATTTGATTGTAGGTATAGGTAAGTGCAAATGCGAATGATTGGATCATTGGATGGTTTCGATATTATTGTATATGTTGACGATGCAGTGTAGCTACGCCATGGTTTTTGTGTTCTAGATGTTTGTTTTAAGTTAAAACCCAAACACAAATTTTATGCTGATGTTTAGTTAAAATGAACATGTCATCTAAAAGAACAGACTGGAATACAATCACCAGAGATTCATCAGACTGAGATATAACACCTTTCCTAGGCACTCTATACGGCATACCTACGCCATCGTACGTAAAAGTTCAACGGTTAATTACACGTAGCCTTGACAATAGAATATTGTTACACGGCTGATACAATGTTGCTAACGAGCAATTTAAGATTTGCTGCAGCTGCGTTGCGTGATGTGAATCAATCAACCGGACTCAACCAGTCGTGGATAATTGAAAATAATCGTATTCTTTTATAGGCTACAGCTACATGAAAATATAAGGTTGGTAGAGTCTAGGGTTGCCATACGTCAGGATTTGTCCGGACATGTCAGGATTCTTGGCCCTTTGTCCGGATTGCGGCAGGATTTTTAGGAATGACCTCATTAAAAAAATGTTTACAGTACACATAATCATAATCGTTTATTGCAACCATGATATTACAAGCTGTTGTTATACACCGCAGAGCGCAGCGCGGCACCGGGGCGTCGTTCAAACTACGCCAAATCTCTGTTACAAGAAATGTCAGGATTTTTTTAGGGTAATGTCAGGATTTTTATCAGGGTCATTTAATTCTTCCATATGGCAACCCTAGTAGAGTCAGACAAGAGAAACAACATCAACTCAAGGCGCAAAACACTTGTTCTCTGTGCCGGTTCTATACGTTAGTAATAATAGTTCAATGTGCGACCCATATACGTGCTCAAAGTTCTAAAGATCACCGTGGTCGGATGATACATAGAGGACTAAGATACTATAGGCAGGCGTGGCTCACTCCGCGATTTCGTCGCTTTGCTACAGGTAGCTAAAAGTACATCCGTTCCACACCAATTTTGGCAGCTAGCCATAAGCCGCGCGTGGCGCTGTCGCCACCTAGCGGCCATATCTGTCCTGATACCGACAGAAGCGCTTTGTTAGAGAGTGAGTCTTCTGTACCTAGTACTATTATTAATTCTGTGCTATAGGTACAGATACAGCACCCCTTAGTGTAAATTTCATTCGATAGCATGATGGTCGTACGCGTTTGCGTTAAGCCTCATTTTGTATGGGATTTCGAACAGCGCGCCAAGCGGGACGTTTTGTAAACTCAAAATCCCATACGTAATGAGACTTGAAGAAATGCGTACCTACGTCACGTCACGCTATATCGAATGAAATTTACACTAGTGCTACATGCTACTTATCTTTGTCTGAAATCTGTTGCTACGCCGTTATCTCGTGACTCAGAGCAAATATTGAAATGCACTTATGTTTCCGGCAAAGATATCCCCGTAAGTCCCCGTGTACTTGTACTAGTCCTAATTCAAAAACATAAAAAAGTGCAGAAATTGCCCTGGGTCTTACGAGGATAAACCTTCGTGTTGCTTTGTGATAAGCACAAAAGTGAATTCATGACATATTTTTTCCTTGACCCTAGTTTATTTATTGGACATTAAAAACTTTATATTGCAACTACAGGCACAGAATAAATAATAGTACTAGGTGCAGAAGACTCACTCTCTAACAAAACGCGTCTGTTACGATCAGGACAGATATGGCCGCTAGGTGGCGACAGCGCCACGCGCGGCTTATGGCTAGCCACCAACATTGGTGTGGAACGGATGTCCTTGTAGCTACCTGTTGCAAAGCGACGGAATCGCGGAGTGAGCCACGCCTGCCGTAAGTCCCCGCGTACTTGTACAAGTACTAATTCAAAAACATAAAAAAGTGCAGAAATTGCCCTGGGCCTTACGAGGATAAACCTTCGTGTTGCTTTGTGATAAGCACAAAAGTGAATTCATGTCATATTTTTTCCTTGACCCTAGTTTATTTATTGGACATTAAAAACTTTATATTGCAACTACAGGCACAGAATAAATAATAGTACTAGGTACAGAAGATTCACTCTCTAAAGTCTCTAACAAAACGCGTCTGTTACGATCAGGACAGATATGGCCGCTAGGTGGCGACAGCGCCACGCGCGGCTTATGGCTAGCCACCAAAATTGGTGTGGAACGGATGTACTTGTAGCTACCTGTTGCAAAGCGACGGAATCGCGGAGTGAGCCACGCCTGCCGTAAGTCCCCGCGTACTTGTACAAGTACTAATTCAAAAACATAAAAAAGTGCAGAAATTGCCCTGGGTCTTGGTCTTACGAGGATAAACATTCGTGTTGCTTTGTGATAAGCACAAAAGTGAATTGATCTCTTTTTCCTTGAACCTAGTTTATTTATTGAACACTAAAAACTTTATATTGCAAACTAAACTAGAAAGAAATAAAACTATTGAAACGGATTATATCGCGTATATTCAATTCAATGACCAGTTGACCACGAACCCTGTAAGTGTAAAGGATTCGAAACGTCGGGATGAATTCAATATACGCGATATAATATAATCCGTTTCAATAGTTTTATTTTATGAGTAACTATTGCGGTAACCGAAGACAACATTATAAACTAGAAAGGTTTCAGTAATGCCATTTTGTTTACAAAAAATGTGCCAATTTGTGCACAATAAAGCTGCCTTGGTCGTTTGTGTATCAAGAAACAATAAGTACTTACCTTTATTTCTGTAATGTATTTACTAGCGAACCTATTACCAAAGCATTTTGCACCTTATTCATTAAAGCGCAAGTTCTATTTTACTGTAACGAAGTGCCTTATAACTTCCATACAGTGCCAAATGTGTCTGACAATATGCAGTGCAATTGCGGTGTATATTGGGTGCTTAAATGGTCTCAATTTGTTATGGCTGGGTGCCAGAAAACGTTATACAATAATTATAATACAGTTCTTATTACTATTGTACGGGGCTAACGAACGTTCCGGTGAGGCCATAAATCTTTAGGCCGGCCCCGCCCCTTTTACTAACTGCTTGTAGGGATGCGTGTCGCAACCTTCGCAGTTTATCGATGGTGGTATTTATAATAATGTATGTATGTCACTTTATTGCACATAAACAGGTTTACATAAAACGGACAAAAACAAAACAAAAATAAAAATGTTATGTACAAAGGCGAACTTATCCCTAAAAGGGATAATAATAATTTGTTATGTTAGTTTTGAACTCATTCTTAGGAAAACATATGCTAATAATAGTAATAATTTATAACTTTATAATAAATACCATAAAAAGATAAGCAATAAGTACCGTAAAACGGGGTCAACAGAAATCGCGGGGTGAATAGAGAAATTTTGAACTTTTTTCTTTCAAGTTGTTATATTTAAAAACGTACATCTCTAAAATTAGATTTTTTGGAATGCGTATATAGTAGACTATTTATTCTATACATTGATACCAAAAGAACTTAATCAAACTGCCTAAAAGTTAGATTTTTTTGACTCTAAAGTAAGGTCTCGCCGAGGTAAGAAATGAAGCCTGTCTGAACTTTGTTCTAGCGGTAAATGTTTTGACATTAACTAAGTCAAAGTTAGCTAACCTGGTAATATAGTATCTGTAGTGCCTAAATAATAAATAATATCACTAATTTTCTCTATAATAAAGCATTTTTTTGCAAAAAACCAATAACAAGCAAATTTACGTGATAAAGGGGTCAGTGGACACGCATATGGGGTGAACAGTTACGCCATAGGGGGTGCTTAGATACAACAAAGGGGTGTAAAGACACGCCTTGGGGGTTAAAAGACACGAAAAAATAATTTTGTATCAAATAGCTGTTTAACAGATATATATACTAATTAAAACCAAAATATTACTTTGCTAATCCGCGAAAAGATAACGTGCTAGTCAATCAGTGCTAACCCGTTATACTTACTTGCGTATTTTTACATGCAATTAATATTCCCACCCTCCCACCGCAAAAATAAATACGCAAATATATATACCATATATATGTAGATATATATACCATTTGCCAATAGAGTATCCACATAATAATGACCAAATTCGATGCCTATGACAACTAAAACTTAATATTTCTATTCACCCCTTTCTTGTGTCTATCGACCCCGTTTTAAGGATATGGAGAAAACAGGTAGTTTTCTTTGATTTTCTCTGAATTGGGTTGGTAAAAAATCATTTCACAAATGCAAAATTGAAGAACTAACCAAGACTCAAAAAATGATATCAAAATTATTACTTTTATCATTTGGATTATTGGCGAAAATCGTCATTGAAGTTGAAAATAGTGTCTTTTCACCCCGTTTTACGGTATTGACACTATTGACTTGTTGACAGCTCGGTTTATTACCCCATCGGAACGGTCGTTTGGCCTCTACAATAACTAAAAAGAAAAAAACTTTGAAACCAAAACAGTCAATCAGAATGCGGTCTTATCGCTAAGAAGCGATTTATACCAGTCTTAGCCTTTTGGGAAACAGTCGCAGAAAAGTTGAGAGCCGGAAACCGCTAGAGTTAGACCAAGCTAAGTTAGCGGCGATTTTGATATACCAGACGGGGCAAGTGTTATTTAAAACGTCATAATCTCATGGAACTTTGACGTTTAAAATAACACTTGCCCGTCTGGGCTGTCAAAATCGTTGCCAACTTAGCATGGTCTATTAACTCTACCAATTTTTAGTATGTTGTTGGGCGTGGTATTGGGACTATTTGGGACCCCAAAACTGCCGGGAGACAGCGGCGCAAGCCATCTACTTTAGCATATGAGTCCTGCCTCGTCGCGAATGCCCGCGACATAGACTACCCGTCCCTCTCTAATTAATACAGTTAGAAAAAGACGAACGAGATACTGTCGCGGCGCTTCTAAGCCTACAAATACTAAAACAGTTCGATTACCCAATCCAACTCTCATTTACGATACAAAAGGGCATCAGAGGGCCTACCGCGAACACCGAAGTTCGCAAATTGCGGGCATCTTTCTCTGTCACTCTAATTACGCCTCAATTGGAGAAAAAGAGAGAGATGCCTGCAACTTGCGAACTTCGCAGTAGGCCCCCAGATTGGGCAAATAAACTGTTATTTTAGTATCAAGGATAGTTAAAAAATATCTACAAACCCTATTCACCGTATAATCAGTGCCAAGATCTCCGTACCATCGCCCGAATCTTATTACCAAAGAGAATTTGAAATAGAGAGTTACTGTCATGGTAAATTATGTAGCTACAGTACATTTACTGCCATCTTTCGACGGACGATTAAAACTGTTAGAACGCCATTTAACTTTGATCATTATTCTTTCACTGATATAAGTTAACACGTGTCAGTGAAAGAATAAGGATCAAAGTCAAATGGCGTTCTAACAGTTTTATGTTCTGTCGAAAGATGGCAGTAAATTTACAGTGGCTACATAATTTACTTTGACAATCCGTCCCTATACACTCTATTCTCTTCTTTATTGCAAAAGGCGTAAGGTCCACCGATGGACAGCGAAGACTGAAGAGTGTTGCTTTTTGTACAAACAAATCAAATCGTATGGGGGCGTACACATTCATTGCCACTAAGTGCTACGGGTTACGCTCGTAGCGCGTAGCCACGGTTTCGCCGTATGTAGCGCATATAATCGCTACGAACAGTGTACAGTCACCTGCAATAATATGTTACGCAACGAAGGCCGCAAAAATATCTGACACGATCTTATTTGTAGAGCCATAAACGCGTGTCACATATTTTTGCGGCCTTCGAAGAGTAACATATTATTGCAGGTGACTGTACACGACAGTCGGGTTCTTGGCCCTGAATGTGTTAAAGAACATAACATAAAGTAGAGGTCATGGGTATGGAAACTAACGCAATGACCCTTGGGAGCACAGTGACATATGCTGTTATACATCGTGATGCTGGAAAACCGAAAAACTTTAACGGCGTATTTTTACACTTGCGAGACAAACTTGTTGTCAGATCAAAATATCGCAGGATATGACCGATTTTTAGAGGTTATGAAAAAAATTGTGACAATATTTAAAATTAAGTACCTACGCAGATAATGTCAACTAGATGAAAAATATAATAATTACACCTGCAGTGGCTCAAAAGTAAACATAATAGTTTATATTTGACCGTATTCGACCTACGTTCGGTTATATTAATTTGAGATTCTAATTATTTATAAGGTATGGGGCATGCATTCAATGAGCTGTCATTAATAATGTGCAATTTATTTCGTATATTAGATGCCTAAATTTTTTCAACGTTTCAAGTCCATGATTATTTTACTGTGCATTTTTACATCCATTGTGACAGAAAATAAGTTTTTGGCAAAAATTTCATTTTTGGTACAAGCTTTTATCGCTGACTGTACTTTTCTTACGACAGACAACTAATACTCATCGAGACAATTCTAAAAACCCCTAACACAATTATGTTGCGCTGTTTCATCACAGAGTTCCTATGGCCACCTCCTGTCTCCATCATCAGATCAGCTCGATGGTACCATAATATTGCATTGTCATCCGATTTATACATGCATGCAAAATTTCAGCTCAATCGGAAACCGGGAAGTGAGATCAAATTTAACTTGCAAGATTTGATTACAGACCGACAGACAGACAACGGTCAGGTGAAACTAAATAAAAGCTTGTAAATAAGTTTTTGGCAAAAAATTCATTTTTGGTACAAGCTTTTATCGCCGACTGTACTTTTTTTTCCACAGGCAACTAATACTCGTCGAGACAATTCTAAAAACCCCAAACACAATTAGGTTTCGTTGTTTTATCACAGAGTTCCTATGGTCACCTCTGGTCTCCATCATCAGATCAGCTCGATGACACCATAATATTGCATTGTCACCCGACTTACGTATGTATGCAAAATTACAGCTCAATTGGAAACCGGGAAGTGGATCAAATTTAACTTGCACGATTTGATTACACACAGACAGACAGACAGACAACGGTCAGGTGAAACTAAATAAAAGCTTGTAAAAAGCTCCTATGCCTGCAAATCTTCTGAAAATTCGCGTTAGTACGAATCAACGGTAGACAATTTCGTGGAATTCTCCATTGGCAGTCAGCAGCGGCATCATGGTCGCATTTTTATCACCTGTCGTGCCATGCGTCACTTTCGCAGTTACTAATTTGTTAGAACGTGACAGGCATGGCGACAAATGAGAAAGAGCCAACCATATTAGCCCTACAGCTCGGTTAAAATCTGTCGGTTATCCAGACTCACGGTGTATAGTTGCATATTGCATACCCTGTACTACCAAAGGTGACACTAAGTGATGGACTGATGATGGTTTAAGGGCCGGTACAGACGGACTGCAATCCGACTGCAACTTGTATGGGAACTGCACGCCGACGTTGCAGTTCCCATATAAAATTTCAGTCGGGTTGCCGTCCGTCTGTATCGGCCCTAAGGTTTAATACGCTGACTCATGGACAAAGGACAGGATCGGGAGACTTCCACACTTCAAAAAAACTCGCAGAAAACCAAAGTCACGGTTTCAAGTGATCTGTCAAGCGGTTAGACGGGTGATACTGATTTTAGGGCTGTTCGAGATACGTTGTGCCTTTTTCGAGTTGTCATAGTGCCGAATGGGAAAATACACACCTACCTACGTAAAGTAAGCTACAGACGGTTTTATTTAAAGTTGTCCCCTATTAGACTTTTTTTTCAAAATTGGGATTTTTTATGTTATTTCTACTCAGAATCACGAGCTCTTTCTATCCTAATAGGAGAAAAAAGTGTCCCAAGGTTTTTTTCCCATTCCGTTACCATTTTTTCATAGACTTTGTATGGCGGTTTCGTAATGGAAAGATCGAAAAATGTATGGAAGTCTTGGGACACTTTTTTTCTCCTATTAAGATCAAAAGAGCTCATGATTCTGAGTAGAAATAACATAAAAAAATCCCAATTTTGAAAATAAAAGTGTGGGGGACAACTTTAAATAAAATGGCCCAGACATAACTAAGTAAGTAAATAATTGGTGCAGGGTAGATGTTCGCGCACCGCCGAGCAAGCGCGGCGAATGGTTTGCCGCGCTTATCCAGCGATGAACTGTATTGCCTAGGTAATAAGGGCGACGACATTTTGACTAAAATACCAATATCTCAGTTCTGCAATGGAATTCTGCGTGGTGCCCATAGAACGAAATGAAGTAAATAGAAATACCTATCTAATGACCTAATTCTCAACTCTGTTGGTATTGGGACCATTTTGAAGCTTAGTCCTTTAAAACTTAATTTTACGCGATTAAGTCGTTATGAATAATAATTTATATTACAGATTTGATAATGTATCAAAACGTACATTATTTCCTCTATCGCACAGGAAACAATAAATACCTGTACAACTCAACATATTTGTTTTGCGAAAACCTAAAATAACGTATGATTAACTCAACGTATTAAACAGCATGACTCAATTCGCGACATGTTTGACGTGCAGTCGCCATCAGATATATCGGAGCTGCAGAGGTGCTCAAAAATATCTGAACACGCACTCTAACGCCTTGACAATAGAGGCGTGTTCAGATATTTATGAGCACCTTGGCCGCTTAGATATATCTGATGGCGACTGAACTTATTAAGAGGCAGTGCAACCTGAGCATTTACGTCCTTATGCAATAGTTAATGGTGGTATTATGACGTAGCAGAATTCCGATTGCTTACAGGTTGAACGCTAATGCAATCCAGTAAGTGTGATATTAGATTACAATTTCAGAAATAAAATATTTTGTAAGTAAAAAAATAATTCGTTTTGTTGTTTTTAAAGTAACTATAAGTGCAGCAAGTTTCGTGTAAAATATGCGATAAAGATATTTCGAAGAGAAGACAAAGACGCCACCTCATATCCGCGAGTTCCGCCAGAGAGCAAAGTGCCCCAATGTCGGCTGTAATATGAGGTTAGTGGATTTATCATAGAAAGTTTATAATATGTGTGTAGATAAAGCAGTGTATGTACCAGTACATAATTAGGCATTAAAACACTCATATGATGCTATTATGAAGCTCACTTCGTTCGTTTCATAAACCCACACTCGAGTTTTAATGCCTTTCATTATGTAGCAGTCACATAAACTACTATTTTCTTAGGTGCAGTCAGAAAAACTATTAGCTTAGCATCTCTACATACAAAATAAATATACAAATATATTACATGTAGGGTTTTGCTGACTGTACATATAATTGTGATACCCTCATATTATACTTGTGACGGATATTCAGAGATCCAGTTACATTGATTTTCATAAGCATTCAACTGTCCTACGAAAGACAAGCGCTGGGAATATAAACTGAACCAACAAGAAGTCACGGTCAAAACGGTCATTCTCAATTACTGTTTTTGTTTTTTTTCACGTTGCATGTAGGTGTAGTACGCATACGGTGTTCAGAATTATTGTTTGTATCTTAAAAGCGAGTTATACTTTGATTTAAACTTTCACGATTTTTACACATTATTAAATTGTATGAAATTAAGTCCCGTTAACAAAAGATATGCTGATAGACCTTAGGTGACTAGACAAAAAGAGTTATATCATTATATTTTTAAAGATAATTTTTCCGTATCAAATATATCATTCTCGTTATATAGTTTACAGTACATATGGTGCTACTTTACCGCCCTAGGGCGGGATGTATGACAATACGTGCCTATGTCAAAAATGTAATGGGCCCATTAACGTATATATCTATGGACTGGCCTTACGGGCACTAAAAATGGTACTAGTTTAGCGGTGTGAATCACGAATTCCAGCCAATCGTGCAGTCCAACGCAACTAGTTGCGACCAATAGCGCGCGTGATGCGAACTATTAACCAATCGCGCGCGTGATGCGAACTCATCAACTAATCGCTCATGCCTCATTATTATTGTCCGTAAAGCCAGTCCCTAGATATCTATGTCAATGAATGGGCCATATGTACTGTAAAACGTTGTACAATACACGTGCGAAAAGGTAATTCGAATTTCCTACTTTTCGCACTTGTACCGTAATGTACTATAAGGTGATTCGTGATAGTCGGACTATTCACTAAATTATGAATTGTCATTTGACAATGACAATTCGATATATTGAGATCATCAAGTACGCCATTGTTAATGTTAACTTACACATACAAGGTAAATTGTCATTGTCAGGTGACAATCACATCTTGCATCATTTGACAACGACAATACGCTGTATTTTAATGTTAAGGGGCTACCCCACGCCAATGACCTTCGATCTGAATCCCTTAGTTTTCTAATGTTTTTTGTAGCTTATTTTATTATTAACAGCAACGGCTTTAAGCAATATAGTATCCTATATTTACTTTTTGTTTATAGTTTTCGAGATATTTGGCATCAAAGTTGAACAATTTTAGGCTAAAACACTGGTTTTCTGGCCATAACTTTTGTGTTAATTAGTTTAAAATTAAAACCCTTGACACGTTTTTCGAGACGTCAAAGACAAACCCAAATATGTAGATTTCGTACATGTTAGATCCTTCACTGCAAACTAGATACGAAAAAAGTGTTTTTTTAGACAATGTTTAAAAAATTCATAAAAAAATAAGTATTCATTTTTTTCAAAATCCGGTGGACAAAACCGCAGATAAAAGATTGAAAAAGCGATAACCGTTTGTCTTATAATTCTATCTGTAGTGCAAAAAAAGGAGATACGATTCAAAACTTGTCAAAAATCGATGAAAATTTCGGGTAGCCCCTTAACAAGTAAATATGAACGTTGGGCGCCATTTCCAAAAACACAAAACAAATTGTGATTGTCAGATAACAATTGACAGTTTAGTGAAATAGTGATACTTTGACAAAACTCTGGCACAACGCAACCAAACACCCAGTGTCATGACTCTAATGACGTGTCAGTACAGCACACTACAATACTGTTAAACGGGGTTGGCAACTGTCAAAGGTTTGCATAGATGGCGCCATCATAGCCTGCCCCTTTTTCTATGAGATTTGGCTTAAAGAGTAGGGCATTAAATTAAATAAATAAAAAAACAAAAATTTTACACAATTCTAAGGATTGACGGCAAGCTATGCTGCCGCCATCTTCTAAATCCTTCGACCCGCCAACCCCATCGAAAATAATGAAAAAAAATCGTACAGCAGCATTCCGCTGACCTCAGTCGTTTAATCGTCAGGCCCCGTTTCATAAAAGCCGTGGCATCGTGGAACAGGTTCGGTTCCGTACAGTCCCCTACAGCTGTTGGGGCTGTGGCCGATCTTCTTAGCTTCATGACCTTCCTCTGCCGCGGACGGAGGTACGAATCTGGCTTTCTAAACCTAGAGGAGCGGGATGGGGTTGGGGGAAATAAAAATGTTGAAATAATAAATTAGCGCACACGTGAGCGTATGAGCAGATTTGTAGGAAATTCGCTTTGCTATGCAGTTTACAAATGGTTCAAATGTAGCCTGTTCTCGTTCGTAGTCTACAATTGAAGTTCCAAATGTAGTCGATGCATTTAAATTAAGTGCGACGAGATTATCTTTTCGTCGCGTGCGTTTTCTTGCGAACCAATTATATTTTATTATCCTGTTAAAACGAGTAAAGCATATACAATTTTTTATTAATACTCAAAATGTTAGTATCCTAAAAAGGCACACAGGTCAATTTAACTCTGTATACCGATTTCGCAAGTGTCAGTGTAGGAACACCATTATGAACGTCTAATTCGTATGATAATATGACGTTTACAGTGGAACTCCCAGACTTTGGCACTGCATAGTTAGCTTAGGTATATTTAGTTGCAACAAAACGCACTCCTAGCATCTTTATAATATAACGAATTAAGCGGACGCCCAAATCAGAATAAGTACCAAGCCAAATATCGATAATACAGGTATTCGGTCGCGATGGGTATTGGATGCATGTCAAATGTGTTTTTAGAAGGTTATCTAAAAATATTATATCAACTTTAGATAGATTCGTTTCGCATTATGTCTGCCAGCGTGAAGATGACTCATAGACATGCGCGGTGTTTTCATATTGTCTTGTACGTGGTCCTCCAGACAGAAATGATACGACTTTTATGGGTTTGTTTGGTACAGATTTAGTGTATAATTGTTTTCCATCGTATTTTCTCGAAAACGTTCGTATTTGTCATGCTACATACTTCAGTCAACCTCAGTACTTTTTGTACCGAGACTTGACTGAAATAGCAAGACACGTTCGTACGTTTCCGTGAAAAACGATGGAAAATTATGCACTACTTACATCAGTAGTCGCATACTGAGTTGACAATTGTTACTTGACATTGACAATTGTTACTTGACATTGACAATTACCTCTACATTTCTCTTACTCAACGAATTCGAACCCTAGGCCACAGTAGAACTATTTCAAACTACCAAGTAGAATGATTTCTTATGATCTTATTCATAATCATAAATTCATAACGTCATTTCGACATGCTTCTATGGTGAAGTAGGGTCCCAAATGGAAAATTCTTATTATCAAGTGTCAAATTAATAATTAGGGCGTTGACAGATAGCGATTTTATTGTCACTGTAGCATTTTGCTAAACATTTTTTACCATGTTTCAAAGTTGTGCTTTATTGTCATTGTAGCATTTTGCTAAACATTTTTTACCATGTTTCAAAGATGAGCTTTATTGTCATTGTAGCATTTTGCTAAACATTTTTTTACCATGTTTCAAAGATGTGCTTTATTGTCATTGGTCATTGCCATTGTAGCATTTTGATAAACATTTTTTACCATGTTTCAAAGATGTGCTTTATGTCATTGGTCATTGCCATTGTAGCATTTTGATAAACATTTTTTACCATGTTTCAAAGATGTGCTTTATTGTCATTGGTCATTGCCATTGTAGCATTTTGATAAACATTTTTTACCATGTTTCAAAGATGTGCTTTATTGTCATTGGTCATTGCCATTGTAGCATTTTCATAAACATTTTTTATCATGTTTGAGAGATATGCTTTACTGTCATTGTAGCATTTTGCTAAACATTTTTACCATGTTTCAAAGATGTGCTTTATTGTCATTGTAGCATTTTGCTAAACATTTTTACCATGTTTCACCGATGTGCTTTATTGTCATTGTAGCATATTGCTAAAAAAAATTTACCATGTTTCAAAGATTTGCTTTATTATTTTTACGAGCGTCCGCTTACTTCATTCTGCAAGTCCATTATGAGAGGGGCAATTAGTTCTAAATCTAGACTTACCTCGTGAGTGACTCTTTGTAGTCAAGGTCATCAATACCAAACCTCTCCCGGAGGTTCCTGAATACCAGAGGGCAGTATTCCTTCACTTTGAAATGAGATGGCATGTTTTCCCTGCAAATAAAAGATAATATCAACTTACAAGAATATAAAAACTGGACAAGTGCGAGTCGGACTCGCCCACTGAGGGTTCCGTACAAAATAAGTCAGTGAAAAACCTTCTTGGCGGACATACTTACTTGTTAAACAAATGATTGTCGACTTTGAGCTTGGAGTAAGCTCTGAAGTCATCCGGGAGCAGCATGACTGGTATCGACACGTGGCTCAATTCATTTATCTGAAAGCAATTCAACTTGTTACACACCTTCAACAATCACTGTGACATTAGTCATCATCTCGCCCACCGAGGGTTACTTTTTAGTATTTGTTGTTATAGCACCAACAGAAATACATCATCTGTGAAAATTTCAACTGTCTAGTTATCACGGTTCATGAGAAACAGCCTGGTGACAGACAGACAGACGGACAGCGGAGTCTTAGTAATAGGGTCCCGTTCTCCCGTTTTTACTCTTTGGGTATACCAGAAAAGATTTTAGAGTCTGATAAATTCTGACTGGATATTGAATTGGATTCTTATTTGAAAATCGCATAATATGGACTTCTATAATTGGTTCTAGTTGCAACTAGCGCAACCCACCCCAGCTAATCGAGTGATTATTGAGGAAGGTTTAGGTATATACCTAGGCTAGGTACCATTAATAGAGTTATTAATATTGAGTTTATCGCGAACAAACATACACACAGAAAGACGCAGCAGGGGACTGTTTTATAAAGTGTAGTGATTATGTTGATGAAGATAGTGATGAGGGCTTCTCACACAATGTGCTTGGTCTTGTGCATGCAATAAACACAACAATATGTCCGCTTTTTAATTGAATCACTTTTTTGTGTTTAAAAGTTTAATATTGGAAATCTGGGAATTTAGTTCTTAATTCTGGAATAAAGTTTTGCTGATTTATTAAACATGATTTTCATTTAATAATAATAATAAATGTAAGTGTAAGTTATTAAGACCCATTTCAGTTTTAAAATGATATTTTGTTCTTATAATAAGAAGCATTATGGGAAAAACCTTTGCCAACAGGCACACTGAACTATGAGACTTCATTTAAAATCAATCCAAGCAAAAGCAAACAGTTCAAAGTTCAGAAGAAGAGGCTATACAAATGGGAAAAACAGGGTGTTTGCATTGTGTATTCCTTTGTGCACCAAAAAAGTCATTTTTAAAGAATTATTACGAAACAATTAATTATTCATAAAAAAAATCTTTTCAGCTTTGATTCCCCTGGAGGCAACAGTTTGACAGTATGTATCATAATGTATAACAGAGCTGTTAAGACCTAGCTGTTTTCAGTCTATCTGTAGATTTTCAATCTTTCTAGGATAATTATATGCTGAGCTAAGGAGAGGGGTTGTTGATATCTATAGATTCACTTTGCAATTCATGATATACAAATAGTTAATGGCAGTTCTAGCAAACAGCCAATAAACTTTGGCAACTTAAGAATGACCCTGTCGCCGGTTATAACTCATGTTACCTCTATTTATAGAGCCCTAAACGCTACGATAACACGGCGACAAAAACAGGAGATATTGATCAAGTGCCAGCTGACAGTAACTGGTGCATTCACCTAGCTAGGCGCCAGCCATCGATACCATTAGTAAACAGTTCGGAACCACAACAATCCGGTACCGAAGGAAATGACATAATGCTATTGCGAGATGCCTCCACATAATCGCCACAAATCCTATTAGGCGTACGTTGCCATATTCCAATTAAGTTGTAAATATCCTGGTACTCACCGTGTGGTTCACGCCCCACATAAACACCGAGAGAAGGGGCTCATTAGCACGAAACAATTTGACTTTTTGATGTTTCACACGAATGTGTTTCTTTTTCAACTTGCTCAAACCAGTGCTTGGAACGGACATTTTGGATTTGTTTACACTAACAGTCAGATACTTGAGCTTATTTTGACACGGCCCTGGCTAAACCATTTTCAATTGACGGGAAGGATGTCGAAATGTGAATGAAGTTGATTAATTTGGAAATTAATTACAGAAATACGACACCCATCAATAAAGAGCAAACGGCTTTTTGACAGAAGGACGACGGCGGGTGGATAAAAAAAGTAATCATAGACAAAAACATAGGTACTCAAAATAAAGTACCGCTCGCCAGTGACAATAGTCTTTACGTTGATTATAAAAATTTATTATTTATTATAGTATTGTATTAAATAAATAAGTTATGACTGTAAAAATAAAAAAGCAAACAGCAAAAATTTCATACTCTTATTAAATAAAAACAAGATCTCGCATAATCTCGCACCCAAACTCGCACCGCTTTGTGGTGGAAAGGAAATTTTTCAATCAATCAATCAATCAATCATTTATTTCAGGCATAAAAGCCCATATCATTTGTTAGTAATACAATATAAATTAATCTTAATATGCTAATGTTAGTAAGTACAAAATTAAAATAGAAATAATTATACTAAAATATCTTATTTAATAAATCAAAGACTGCCACATTCCAAACCACTTCCAAACACTACCGCTGTACGTGCATCAGCATCCAGTGGTGTTGGAACGGGCAGTCTAGCCTCTCGGCCAGCACACGTAACAAGCTGTTGGAGCTACCGCGCAACCGCCCCATCAGTGAGGCAGCACGCTTCCGCATTATGGCGTGAAAGCCATCGGTTCGAGCCTCCGCGAACATACCAGATGCACTGCAGAAGCGCGGCAGACCCAACAGTATCCGGAAAGCATTATTATACTGTACTCTCAAGGTATTGAGAGTACTCTGCGTGTATCTTACCCACAGGCTGCACGTGTAGAAGCTCTGGCAGTAAGCCTTAAACAATGTTATTTTGACTTCTTTTGTACACCGTGCAAACCTGCGGGCAAGCATATTACAACGCACAGCCATGGAGCGTCTCTCCCTTTCCATGTCCATGCCATCTGAGAGGTCCGCAGTCACCCAGTGGCCCAAGTATTTGAACTCTGACACGTGTTTGAGTTCACTTCCGTACAAGTAGACGGGCGGTACTGTCCCGACAGAACCCCCACGCGGCTTAAAAACAAGGAGCTCACTCTTGTTTATGTTGTACTTGAGGCCATGTGCAACTGCATACCTCTCACATATCCCAAGCAGCTTTCTAAGTGCACTAATCGATGGACTCAGCAACACCATGTCATCAGCATAACTGATGTTATTGACGCTTACGCCGTCGATTGAACATCCGACCTTGGCATTGCTGAGTTCACCGATCAATCCGTTTACATATAGGTTGAATAGCTTTGGCGACGTTAACCCCCCCTGTCGAACACCGCAATTCAACCTATATGCGTCAGATAACTTGCCTGCCCACCTAACATAGTTTGTTTGGTTGGCATACCAATACTTAAAAAGATGTATTATTTCGGACGGCAGATCTGTCTCACAATACAACTTGTTCCACAACACGTCATACGAGACCATATCGAAAGCTTTCGTTAAATCTAAGAAACACGCATAGACCGGCGTTTTTCTATCCGTGTAGTACCGTACGACGCGCTTGAGGCACAACACCGCGGTTTCCGTCGATAGCCCAGGTTTGAAGCCGAACTGAGCATCATGGAGCTTCAGGTGCTTAGTTAAAAAACCATCAAGCAAGCCGTCCAGCACTTTGGCAACAATGGTGGCTAACGATATAGGTCTGTAGTTGCTTCTGTCAGACAGATCTCCCGTCTTATTCTTTATAAGTGGGACGACTATTGTGCGCATGAGGTCCCCAGGCAGATATGCATGTCTCAGGCAAATGTTGAACAGCAGCGCTAATACCCTTGGCAGATGGATCCCCGCATGTTGAAGGTGCTCGATGCTCAAGCCGTCATGCCCCGGTGATTTACCTCTGGTCATATTCTTAATCACTGTCGCAACATCTTTTGCAGTGAAAAGGTGAAGGTGAAGACATTGACTACCAGGAGCGGCATGAGCATCGCGCACCCCCCCAGACGGCAGCACCGCTGGTTCGACCTTAAAGTGTTCAGCAAACATTTCTGCTATTGCCTTCGACTCACTGACGCCACCGACGCTAATGGGAAGACTTGATTTGGGACTCAGCTTAGCGGTCTCCTTCCAAAAACCCTTGAAGTTCTTTGATGCATGATGTGTCGCTAGGATGTCCATCTTAATTTGTTCCTGATTTACTTGACACCATTTAAGGCGAGCTTTAAACTGTTTACGCTTTTCACACATCATGACATAAAAAGGGCCTTCAGATGGCTTACCGTGCATCACCCACGTCTGAAAATAAAGCCTAGCCTCACCATGAGCGTCCCTGACGTGCTTGTTCCACCCGACGACCCGCTGCTGCGGCCGTCGTTTTGCCCTGGCTGTCCGATTTTTGAACGAAACTTAAACGTCAAAAAATATTGACACTTTGACAATAGATAATCGAATCGAAGTTATCGAAGTGCTTATTTGATGCCTTTGACGGACTTTGGTTGCCTGGAAATCGGCAATATCGGCATTTAAAAAAATATTCCATAATTTTCTCGTTCTAAAGCATAATTCTATGTGCTAAGTGGTAAATCCGGCATTCAAAATAATACAAAATGGTGATACCCAGCCCGTTCGTCTATTGGGCGCAAACCGAGAAAGAGGTTTCCTTAAAGATCGACTTGAAAAATGTTGTAAAACCCAATGTGAATGTTCTGGAAAGCAAGATTAAGTTCGCCGCCGACGGCATAGGTGCCCATGGCAAAACACTTTACGAGTTTAGTTTAGACTTGTTCTCTCCCATAAAATCGGTTAGTACTGAATAAGTATAACACTACTCTGCGGTAGCGATGTTTCGTGCCGGTATTTTTATAAAAAAACAGTTTAACGTACTGTCTTGATCTTACATACTACGCCACAGACCAACCACTCAGGAGGTTTTCTGTGTGCTAACCACTGTCTGAAAAATTCACTAAAATGGAAAAAAATTAAAAAGTTCTCAATGTTTTTTTCTAGATTGAATCTGATAGCGAGTACCCAACGACGGTGCGCATATTCGACAACCGCGTGGAAGTGATTCTGGTGAAGGAGAAGCCGTCATGGTGGCCCCGACTGACAGCACAACCTCAGAAACCGGCCTGGGTGAAGGTAACATAGTCTTAAAAGTTTTATCCTCGTAAGCCCCACTTTTCAAAAATTTCCAGTTTGTAATTTGAACCCTGTTGTTGTTCAAAGAGGATTTGAAGAAGAGAGTTACTGTCATGCTAAATTATGTAGCTACAATTCATTTACTGCCATCTTTCGACAGAAGATTAAACCTGTTTGAACGCCATTTGATTTTGATCCTTATTCTTTAACCGATATGTGTTAACTTTTTAAATATTAATATTCACGCCATCTACTCGAGCATAGGCTGAAGGTTGTGGCGCCATCGCTCGAAAACATGGAACCATACCTTTGGCCTATAGTCGAGTAGATGGCGTGAATATTAATATTTATTAAGTTAACACAGTATATCACTGAAAGAATAAGGATCAAAGTCAAATGGCGTTCTAACAGTTTTATGTTCTGTCGAAAGATGGCAGTAAATTTACAGTGCCTACATAATTTACTTTGACAATCCGTCTATAGACTTTATTCTCTTTGGTTAATACTTTTACTACTTTGCCTCACATTTCGTTTGTTTGAGAAAGCAATGAAACAAAAGAAGTGCTACTTTATTTGGTTTGTGAAAAGTTGAAATTAGACTAAATGTATATTGTAATGGACATTGGGCCTGACAGTTAATATTACAGTAAACAACAAAAAAGTTGAAGGCATGCTGGGTGTAGTGCAGGCCTCTTATTATTTAAGAGGCCTATTTTTTTTCTCTAGGCCACTGCATGCATGCATCATAGTCATAATATTTGTTCTTTATAATTATATTTTTGGACAACCACTGAAAAGATGACCTTCCACTTATTAATGCTATATTTATTTATACATCACCATACATTGAAAAACAAGTTCCTTAATATCTTTTGCATCTGTCGGATCATAACATACCTACACAAATTAAGTACATACATACATACATCACTGGCTCAGTGACCCAAAGAGGATCTTGGCCTCTGACACAAGAGAGCGCCACTCTGCCCTATTCTGCGCCACTTCACGCCAGTTGGGTATTCCGAGGGTGGACAGGTCTTTTTGGGCTTCGTCACTCCAGCGGTATCTGGGACGCCCCGACGGACGTTTTCCGCCCGGGTGCCCCACATACGCTCTTCTCACAGCACGATCCTCCCCCATCCTCTCCAGGTGACCGAGCCAGCGGAGTCGTGTGGCTTTGATCTCGCCAATTATATTGGGCATCGCAACAAGCTCCTCTAGCTCCCTATTTTTCCTTCGCCTCCAAGTCCCATCTTCCTCTCTGATAGGCCCCAGAATCTTCCGCCAGATTTTCCTCTCCGCCACTAAGAGCTTGCTCTCTTCTCTCTGAGTCAGCGTCCAAGCTTCACACCCATACATCAAAATTGGTCTAATTACAGTCTTGTAGACTCGAATCTTGGTCGGTCTACTGATCAGCTTGGACACTAAGACTCGATGGAGCGCTGCCGAGCATCTTAGGGCGTTTTGGATTCGGATATCTATCTCTTCCTCCCTTTGGTTGGTATCAGTTACTGTGCAACCAAGATACCTAAAAAGATCCACACCTTTGTAGGTGGTTGCTCCGACTACTAGGTCTTCTCTTTTCACTCTGGTGTTCTTGTACCTTTTCATTTGGAGATATTCAGTTTTCTGGTGGTTGATTCTGAGACCTATCTTCTCCCCTTCCTGCTCCACAATTCTAGCCATGGCTTCCAGATCCCTTTTGTTTTGAGCCAATAACCCCAGGTCATCAGCATAGCCAATGATCTTATGTCTGCTGTTCAACTCTACAAACACAACAAACTATTTATCCTCCTAAGGTCTAGATCAATCTGTGTAAGATTGTCCCCAAATATTTATTTAGTATTTATTTATATATAATATTAATGGAAATTTTAAAGGTCCTTAACAACGCATAACAAATAAGCACTTGTTTGCCAAATGGATAAACTTCACTGACACCGGCCAATGCTTCGTAGTTATTATTAACCTTGAGCAAAATATAAATATATTATTTGTATTTATTAAATTATTTTGTATGCATAATTCCAGTTTTAAGTGTAATATAATTTAGGGTTCTTGCGCGCTGATTTTGAAATTACAATTAACATCTGTCATTAAGATTTTAAACATCTTTTTCGTAATATGCACTCCTGAAACCATCACAATCGACTACCATGACGACTTGGACAAAATTGCACGCCCACCATCCCGGATCCGATAATGGACATCATTTTCAAAATCCTCACCCCTGAAAACCTTGAAAACGGTTACAAGAATTGCCTTTTAAACGGGCTTGATCCATCAGACTTATGAGAAATGATAATAGGTAGCCCACGCTCACAGAATAAATATTAGTACTAGGTTCAGAAGGTTCACTCTCTAACAAAACGCGTCAATTACCCCAGATATGACAAAAAGGTGGCGCAAGCGCGAGGAGGAGTCCGTTCCGTAGCCGTTCGCGGCAACTACTACTGCTAGACACCAAAATTGGTGTGGGCCGCATGTACTTGTAGCGACGCAACGAAATCGCGGAGTAAGCCACGCCTGCCCCGGTGGACAAAAAATACAATGCGTTTAACAGCTTAGGGTTTGAGGCCAGAAAATCATTTCAGATAATTCACACTATACATAACAGAACCCTCTTGACACAAAATCTTCTCGCACTACTTACATAACTCAAAATAGTCTTAACACGTATATACCTACGTGTTTATAGCGTGTGTTAATCAGAATTATATTTTATGCAAAAGGTCCTGCACGTAATTTTCAAAATTTAATAAATTATAAACCACAAGGTCTTATAACTACTAAAATACGATAAATAAAGTTGTTTTTGAATTTTGAGCAGTGTTATTCTAGGCAACATGTCGTACAGTCTACCTTTACGTGATGTAAGTTTACTTTTCCTTTTTTTATGACGAGCGAGACTGCCTCCTATGGCTTAAATTTTAAATACCAAACTGCTCGAAATAAGGAGTGTTATTTCGAGCAGTCGTGTAAAAAGAGAAGGTTGTTTATATTTTGGTCAGGTTAGGTTGTTACGGTTCCGTACCCAAAGAGTAAACACGGGTCCCTATTACTAAGACTCCACTGTCCGTCTGCCTGTATCTCATGAACCGTGATAGCTGAAATTTGTGACAGTTGAAATTTTCACAGATTGTGTATTTCTGTTGTCGCTGTGATAACCGCTATAAATACGGAACCCACGGTAGGCGAGTCCGACTGGCAGTTATCCGGTTTTTTATTTTGATTTTCAAAAAGTTAAATTTTGGGATGTAACATTCAACCCACCAATAATCATGGTGGGTAACAATAACGATCGTAAAGTTTCTGTGTCATGTTTAGTCGGTAGTCACATTAAAAGAATAGATAGGTAGGGTAGGATTTATTAATTTCCGCTACCTAAAGGTTGTCTGGAAGAGATCGCTTTTTAGCGATAAGACCGCCTGGTGTTTTTACCTCTTCTTCCTGTATTATTTGTATTGTTTTCTGTAATGAGGTGTGCAATAAAGAGTATTTGTATTGTATTGTATTGTATAGCTTTGTTAGGTTGCTTCAGATGCCCTAAGGGCAAACTGTCCAGAAATAAGAGCCCCGCGTTGCGGGGTTTCGTCGACTCAGGGAACGAGACAATGATTTTCACGTTTCACGACATGCCTAGGAATCTCATATATTACGATCGCTGGATGGACGTTATGTCTCTGACTAGTTCGAATCGTGTAAGATTTACCCATTAGGTATATTTATTTATTACATCGGCTTACATTATAAATACCCCTACTGACCTAACGTTTGCTGTCGAATGTTTACTTGCAACAGTACATCCATTGTTATCGAACAACGACATTACTTTATGTTAATTTCACACAAATCTTGAAATAACTTCTAACTTATTAGGGGTCATCCAGAAATCATGTGATCATATTTGACCGCAAGGAGGAGGCCCTTGGTGATATTAGTTTGAGCTTGTAGGTATCTTTTTTTTATATAAACTAATTTTTTCACAGCCTGTGTGTGTCCTACTGCTGGGCAAAGGCCTCTCCCCTGGTTCTCCATAACTCCCGATTTAGCCAGGGGCGTATTTACCCTAGGGCCATCCGGGCCATGGCCCGGGGCGCCAACCCCCAGGGGCGGCATATACGGCCCCTGGCGGATAGCATTTTCTTTTTCTTCCTTGACTTTTGGGGCGGCGAAACGTATTGGCCCGGGGCGCCAAATTTTAGAATACGCCCCTGGATTTAGCGCTTCTTCCAGTTTGTTTAATAAGGACTCGGTTTTCTGACGTCTTTGTTTTAGGTGATTAAGTGTTTATAATTTACATTTTGAACACATTCAGTACGTCAAGTAGGTATGTCAGTGTTGTGAATAACGCTTATTTTTAGGCTTAAAGATTCGACCCTCAAGACTCGTAAGTCTTGAAGACTCGACTATATTTGAGGATTGTATGTATTTATTTTACGCGTATGGATGTAAGAAATCGTCTTTGCCGCCTTTGAGGCGTTAAGCCTCGAGAGTCTTAAGGGTTCGAGTCTTTAAGCCTCGAAATGAGCGTTATTCACAACACTAGGATCGAAACACACTTTTATTTTGACAAACACATTTCAGATAAACTTCGACCTGTGGACGACAGAGGATGGATTGGACAGCGAGGATGAAACCCGTGACGTCATGAAGGACTACCCCGGGATGTATGATAAGCTGCAAAAAGAGGAATTTGGGTATAGGAAAGGTAAGCACAGGTTCCATCTACTGGGTGCCTAGCCTACGTGCAAGTCGTTTACGCTCCGAAGCGTAGCGTAGTCATCTCTCTCTATCACTCTTCCATATTAGTGTGACAGACAGTTGCGTTTCGTTCGCTACGGAGCGTATACGATTGGCACGTTGGCTACGCACCCTGTTTTAACTACTGGTGTACCGTCGGAAAGTTTCCAAAATTACGAAATATCCACTTGGAAAAATTTCGACAATTTCTCATATTTTTGTATAGTATAGAGTATAGTATCGAAATTTTCCATTTCCAAAGTGTAATTGTAAACTTTCATTTTTGTTTTCAATCAAGTCTCGTTTTACTAGATAATAATTTTCTTCTATTTCAGAAGACTACAAGAAAGTATACCTCATCCTCTACAACTTGTTCCAATTCGTGGGCTTCTCCTACGTGTTAGCGGTCATGGCGGTCCGCTACATGAAGCTTGAGGGGCTCTCGATCGCCGACACTTATGAGCACGTAGGACCCGCTATGAAGTTCCTACAACTCATGCAGTACCTAGAAGTCATGCATCCGATGTTCGGATATACTAAGGTACTGTGGAACTGTTAGAGGCGTAGGTATTATTGAACTATTAAAGGCGTTTGACTAGTAAATCCTAACATCATTAGCGGGATCCCACAAGGAAGTGTGTTACGCCCGCTATTCATCCTGTACATTTTCGTTGGTTTCATATCGTCGACCAACACTAAATAGAACATTAATGAAAATTGCAATATTGGCATAAGGCCTACCAGCCTAACCTCGGCGTGACTCTCTCTCTCTCTCTTTCCCTGATGATGAAGACTGAAGGTTATCTGTAGGCAGATTTTTAGGTTTAGGTTCGTTAGAAGTGTCGAACTGTAGAACTGAAAGAACGGCAATTTTATTTTATCGTTTCTTTTTCGATATTGAAGTGAAAACTTTTTTAGCTGCGCTGTGCACTTTTTGTGATGGGGAAAAAATGTTAAACTTGCGACAGGTAAGATTCGTAAGACGTGACGTCACGTGTGACGGACACGTAACGAACGTTACGTGATTTAAATGCCATCTAGTGAGTTTCCCTCTAACTGGTAATAATATAACTCGAGTACTAACAGTGATGTGCTTAGGGGTTTCAAGTAATGCGACGAAATAACGCTAGATGGCGTTAACCTCAATTATACATAGTGCTGCAGACATTTTGCACTAGATAGCGCTGTTATTAATATTTTGACGTAACACGTAAGACGCAACTGACTGTACAATGTAACTGTTACAATGTCATTGAGTTTTCACTTCTGCCGGCACTCCCGGAGTGCAACCCTTTGTTTTTTTTTGCTATAATCCTAATTTAACAGCAACAACGTTGATTCCAGGGGGGCGTTTTAGTCCCGTTCTTACAAGTGAGCGGCCGCGCGATGGTCCTGTTTGCCATGATCGAAGCCGAACCTCGTATGCAGACGAAACCCGTCGTTTTCTACCTGTTCATAGTATGGAGTCTCATAGAGGTTGTCAGGTAAGCTTACACAACAAGTACCTACCAGGGTTTCAGGGAACTATTAGAGGCATTTGATAAGTAAAACCTTGCTTTATAAGCGGGATCCCACAAGGAGTTGTGTTAGGCCCGTTTGTCTAATTTCGTAGTAGCACGAAAAAGCTAAAACGCAACTTTATAAATGGCTTTAAAATTTAATAACAAAACTTCCGTGAGACACAGATATATTAAAACGGATCACTAACGTAGTTTAAGTCGAAGATTGCTCGAGCAAGTCTGTTTCGGTCCGCCAACGCCTGTTCCCGTTGAAGCTCCTCGTTATGGAGCGAAACATGTAAGCAATCTTCATGGCATGACCCGTTTAAATATAATTTTAAGTTTTCTTTTTTGTTTTGACACTTCACCGTCATCGAAAACGATGAGGACTATATATCAGCGCGTCATTTTTAATAATTCTCCTTCATAATCCAGGTACCCATACTACATCACCCAACTCTACAAAAAAGAGATTTACATCCTCACCTGGCTCCGCTACACCATGTGGATCCCTCTCTACCCCATAGGGGTCGTCTGCGAAGCCATCGTCCTCATCAGAAACATACCTTACTTCGAGGAAACTCAAAAATTCACCATATCTCTACCCAACGCTTGGAACTTCGCTTTCCATATGCCAACAGCCTTAAGAGTATATTTATTACTTCTCATGTGTCCTGGCTTATACTTCGTTATGAGCCATATGCATAAGTTAAGAACAGTCAAACTAAAACCTAAAGTAGTGATAAAGAAGTCTAAATAGTATAACGCCTTAGGTAAGGCAGCGTCAGATTTGGTGAAATTTTGCACTGTGCTTTGGATAGCACATATTACTGGTATGGACGTTGTCATTACTAAAATAACTATGGCATTTTATCGCGATGTATGTCAATTTTTAGGAATTGAATGCAATTTAACTATGAAAGATGTGTCCGAAGGTATCCGAGATACTAAAATGACAGATCAGTCAAACAAATTGACCAATTAAAATGTAATTGAGTCGCTTAACTTCAAACTCGGGTAAATCTATCTGTCAGATTATGCGATTTTCGTATTAAGATAAGGTAATAAGATTTACCTGAGTTTGAAGATAAGCGACACAATTTTAGTGGGGTACATAAACAAGAATAAGAGAAAGTTAACATTTACCTGAGTGTTTGGGAGCCTTCTTGTCAAAATAAGGGACATTTCATAACCATGAAAATAAAATAACAATTTCGGCTGCGTCGTTCGACATAGAATCGACTGATTAGATACATTATTGATCGATCAATCGGTATTAAAGCATTTAAAGCCAATTGAAATAAATAAATCTTGACACAAAGTTTACATATTTGTACTTGTTGAATAGGAAATTTTATGACCTTGATATTGAGCTGACTGGTACTAGTGTCACTAAAGGCCTGTGCACACCTGCTGCTTGCGCGTGCCCGTTGTAATATACAGATCCTTATGAGCGACGGCACACCGCTTGCGTGCATGGCTCAAACATGGTTGTATAAAAATACATGGTAGAATTGTGTTTATTTGAGGTCTATAAAAATGATCTTGGGCAAAATTTTACTTACCCAAAACGCAATATTTAGTTAGTTAGTATCATAATTAAATTAATTATTATCAAAGACCTTTATGCATGTAAAAGTACAACTATTTTATTCTATCGTAGATACCTACCTGTTGAACACTTATTATGATACCAACATTTTTTTTATACATAGATGGTTATGTACGGTCGAAAGTGTTAATCTATGACCCATTTCGTATCTTGTCACGGTGACAATCAATTTGAAAGTCGCAAGAGACCTCATACTTATCACATAAATACATAAAATGTTATGCTTGTCACATAAAATTTATAATTTGATATGTTACAAATATTTTTGCGATACCCTACCAGGGTCCATATATGTGCCTGTATGTTACTATGTAGTTTACTCGAATGTAATATAAATATGTACATTGGATCCAAAATAAAGATCTCTATCTCTACTATTGTCACTGTGACAAGGTACAAAATGGGTCATAAATTAAAACTTTCGGCTGTACCAATTCAAATTTAATGAATATTATTTATTTATGTATATTATTTTCCCAGCAGTGGGACAATATGGGCTCGTAATAATAATAACCTCCTAAGACCCACCATATAAATTTTTCAATTTTTTAATTTGATCCTTATTTTATAAGTAAATTAGAACGAATTTCGATTGTTTTAAAAAGCAAGGAAACAAAAGAAATGCTACTTTATTTGGTTCATGAAAGGTTCAAATTAGGTTGCACGAATATGTACATTGTAATGTACATTTAGTCTGAGGAAGATAATTTATTTATGTATTAGAATAATAAACGTAGTGTAGTGGGTATACAATGTTTACTCAAGTAGAATCAGTGTGTAGTTGTATGGGAGTTTGGTTCATTTATTTTTAGTATTTAGGTTTTACCTTATGTATCCTGGACTAGTTCTAGTCCTGCCTTTAATGAATAAGACTTGTGTTATATGTGATAAGATAAACTCAATAAGAAACCACGCTTACCACTATATTTTGCATCAAAACTTTGCTTCGGCGTACCTGTACTGTTTATATGTCTTAAAATTCAAAATAGTTAAGGTTAAAATGTCGACTGTATGTCCAGCAGTGGACTACTATAGCCTGATGATGATGATGATGATGAAGGTTAAAATAAAATACAAACTACGCGTACAGGTATTTGACCGTAGTTCTGTAGAAAGCGACCAACTTTATATTTTTGTCAAAGTGACTTACACCCTAACTCAGTAGCTTTGGTCGCTTTCTGCATTGATAAAAAAATTGAGTTGGTCGTTTTCTGCATAACTACGGTAATTTTAAAGTCATTTAGTGCTTGGCATGTGGTTTTAAACACTTTTTATTCTACCTACACCTTATAAAACAAAGTCCCCCGCCGCATCTGTCTGTATGTTCTGAACAGATTTTCATGCGGTTTTCTCCTATCAATAGAGTGATTCTTGAGCAAAGTTTAGGTGTATAATTTGTAATATAAAATCAATATATACCGCCCAATCATATGACGCTTGTAATATTAATGATTATTATAACAAGGTAGAAAATCAAATGTATAAAACCACAATGTTAAGCAAAACCTAAGGATAAAATAGCATAATATTGTATGGTAATTAAGTTAAGTACCTATGTGTTTCAAAAGTTATATTTATGATTTTTGGTGAAGGTGGCGGCATTTATATTGACAAAATGACATACCTACCTATTTATTATGTTTAGATTGTTTAGGTACTCATATTAAATTGAGTATTAAATTTTAGATTTGTTACAGAGAAGTCTGTAAAGTAATTATATGTTACAGTTTTTTTTTTTACTTTTACCTGTTAATAAAATAAAGATTTTTTTGAAAACCCCTTATGATTTTACTTGTAAAATGCCTTGTTTTTTTGCGATAAACATTAGGGGCCTTACTTACTTGGTTGGCGCGATGACTGAAAATGAGTCTTTGCCTCCAACACAAGAGCACGCCACTTTGCCCGGTCTAGAGCAGTATTCCGCCAGCTTTCGCCGTCGCCGAGCTCACGGAGATCTGCCTGCACTCTATCTACCCAACGGTATTAAGGATGACCAACAGGACGGCGTCCAGTTGGTAGGCCCTTTTGGCTGCCCGATCTTCACCCATCCTTTCGGGGGCCTTAACCAAACCCAACAAACAAACCTGGCGGCGTACGGTGTTAGACGAGGCGAAGAAGATCGGGAAGTCTTGGAGCGAAATGAAGCGAGAAGCTCAAGATCGATCTACATGGAGAGTCACTGTGGACGCCCTCTGCCCCATCTAGGGGACATAGGATCTTAAGTAAGTCAAGTCAACCAAACCCAAATCAAAAATCGCCTCTTCTGCTTCCGAAAGTTGTGGATGGATACTAGAAATGAATTCTATTCCCGTAAGTACATCTTTGCGCCGTCAGAACTTTCTTTTACTTATTTCTATATGAGTTCAAAACTCGAATTGAATTTGTACTTTTAATATATACCCGGTGACCAGGGATGTTGCGAATATTCGCATTCGCGGAACATCCGCATTATTTTCAACATCCGCGTACGCATAAAATCGATGCGGATGTCGACCAAGTCGGTAACAGGTACGTATTAGCGGCGGCGTAAGTGCTAGGTAATTTCGTCATTATATATAACGAAATCGTCTAGATCCCGAAAAGTCGGCCAAGTTACTGTTTATTAAATAAAACGCACCTATATTCTTGCTCACCTACTAAACGTTTCGTTTTTTATTAAATAAAAAATGCTAAAAATGTAATGTTTAACGTTTTTTAAGTACCTACCAAATCTTGACATCCGCATCCGCGGATGTGAGGCTTTAAATATCCGCATCCGCGGATGTCAAAAAATCTGCATCCGCAACATCCCTGCCGGTGACGTACGCTAGATTAACCCATTCATTGCCAAAGACGCGTTCGCGTTACGAAACTATTTAATCGTAATGCGTCGGCAATGAATGTGTTAAGATTGTGAATTTTATAAAGTACTTTATGCTTGTATTGTACAACAATTACTTACGAAAGTACGAACCTTTGTTTCACTTCACCAATTCAGAAAAGACACTAGAAATCCAAACCTTTGTATTAAATCTTATACACAAAAAAAACTTCGAAAGACTGCTTATATTGATTTATTTGTAAATTAACAGCTAAAATAAAACAATTTTAAAAACGGAAATCAGTGGCAGTCAATCTACATCGCATCCATTTGAACTAACTCCAACACTCTCAGATATAACATGGACCATACATATCTTTAGAATAGTTAACGTTATTAAGCTCTGTTTTTAATATCCCAAATACTAAAACCATAGTTTGATTATGTATTGTACAAATGGTATACATTTGACATGACTGATTGAGAATTTCTTCCCGCAGACACTCCGGCTGTGGAATGAGTACCATGCCGAGGTTTACTCGAGGGACAGTCAGGACTTCAAGGGTTGACAACGCGCATGTATCACCACTCAAGCTGCAGGCGTTTATAGGCTACGGTGATCCTTATCATCAGGCTGTATGCTTGTTTTTCACTAACGTGGTAAAAAAAAACAAACTGTCATTTTAGTACCGCGAAAAATGAACTACGATATTTTTTTATCTGCCTATATCGCTCGAATAGTCAAGATAGAGGCAGATAACAAAATTTCTATTTTCATTTTCGCTGTAGGCCCCCTGGGTTATAAGAACAGATCTTAAAGGCAACATATTTTCAGTCCATATGGGTTATGGGCCATTACATCAACACTTGCGGACAGGCCCGACTGGCCGAAGCAAGAGTATTTATCCGTTTCACCAAATATCAGTTCCGTTTCACCAAAAATGGTTCATATGCAAAAATATCAAACATTGAACATTTTTGGCAATTGGAGACAAAGTATTTTTACATGTCAAATATTGTTAAAGAATTTAAAGATGTGCTGATATTCCGTGAAACGGAAAACGACTCTTGCTCAGGATTTGCAAGTGTGGATCTATAATTGGCCTATAGTCCCTCAAACATGTGAACAGTGGTCCACTTAGCTCATTAGCTTGATATAGGCGCGCTGGTACCACGCGATGGGGTCGGTGTGGACATAGTACTCGTGGAAGATGGGCTCTACGAGCGTGTCCGGGGGCAGGAGCTTGTATACCTTCTCACCGTAGTAAGTGCCGACCTGGAATAAGGTAGTTATGTCTTGAAACTTTTGAGTAAGGTTTATATTTTCTATCTTGTACTTATGATGATGTTGGCATATAAATTATAGTCTGTGCGGAAAGAGAAGACGCGTGGAATGTAAGGGATTCCATACATTCTATGACTCGTCTCTTTCCGCACAGACTCTATGTACAAGTCAAAAAGAGAGAGACGATCTATCTATATATTAATGTATCTATCTATGGAGAGTCAAGTTAAAAATCACATTAATGTGATTTATATTTTCCTCATTTTCTGATGATCGAGGGTCCAATCCTATTTTATTTGTAATTGCTTTCTTAAAAAAGGTAATTTGTTGAGATTTAGGCCAAAGATTACATTAAAACTGGAGTAATAGCTATTCAATTCAAACTACAGTAACATTTTAAGAATAGCTTAAACTAGGTCACTAACCTCCCATCCAGGCACATCCTTCATCAGCTCCGCCTCAGCGTCCCTGTTCCTCCGCAGCTGCTTCAAGTACTCGCGGTCCCGCTCGGCGAGCAGCATCGGGTAGATAGCCATCTTGGCTGAGCGCATCTCGATCTCATGCTTCTTCACCCACTTGTAGTTCAGGTAGTGCAGGTACAAGGCGCCAGTGGTCATGCCGATGAAGCCAGCAAACATGGCATATCCTGAAGTGTTATTATTGCAAATAATTATTGCCTTTAACCATGTCTTGCTTTTACTTATCACACTTTAACCAGATAGATTTTGCTATTGTAAAGGTGTGTAAATGAGATTTTTCATAGAAATTCTGATATTACTTAAACTATCCTTAAATTATCCGATAAATAAACCAAAATAACAAACTGGCCTAACCTCTACTAAGTTACATAATACGTTTTATTGACCAAAACAATTAAAAATTACGAGAACTGACCGCTGAAGAATTGCTTAGCCGGGATCCTCTTGAAGGGGATGGGCTTGTAGCCCCCTGGAGGAGGCAGATCCTGTTTCCTGGCCACTGCACTGCAGGACATTTTGCGTTCGTTTCACTGACAGTGACAGCTTTTGACAAGTAAACGACAAAAGTCAAAAATTGACAGTGACAGAAGAAAGACTTTGCGTTTTGAAATTGCTTTGGCTAAAGGCTTCTATAGACGTAGCAACAAATGACACGCGGTTTTAGATAATTACTGGCTAATTAGGAGCAACGAATTCAATTGATCAAACAAATGCCTCAATGTATTGTCAACAATCCCATCCGATTAGAAAATTTTCTATCGGTAAGTCATAAAGTATCAATCAATATTTCCATAGCAACGCAACTTATTTATTTCTGCAATTTCGACAATCTTTATTAGTATTTTTTGTACACTATGGATGCTCTACAACCAAGCAACATTGACGCCGAAGTTCAAGCTGATATCCCAGAACCTGATGTCGAGGATACATCGTTAAAAATAAGACCCCTTGAACGGATCAAGTTACACCCGAAAGTTCCCCCAGAACCATCGGCTTATGGAAAAGGAAAGAGTTATAGTCGTCCATGGATTCTGCAGGATGGCAGGGAAGCACCTGCTAAAGGCAGCGAAATGAGAAACCAGTATAAGATTCCAAAAAAAACTCCACGTATTGTAGGTAAGCAAATAGTTGGGTCCACACAGAGCGAGCATGCGCCGCACCCATAAGTGTGAGCGAGAAAGAAATATCTCTTTCTCGCTCTCACTTATGGGTGCGGCGCACCAAGGTTGCGGTGCGGTGCGGTAGTGTGCTACGGCTAATGCATGCTGTGCAAACTCAACTTACATTGTTCAAATATACCTTTATTTTGTTTCTCGAATTCGCTCTGTGCTTCGCGCCGCGATTCACGCACGAGTGTGGAGCGAGCTTTTCAATCTGATCATAAATTTTCTCTTTGCTTCTCAGGTCTTCGGAGGCAAATGTTAAAAGACTTTTTCTGGGAGCAAATGTTAGAGGAAGTTATAGATGAAATGAAAACTAATAATCCTGTCACCGAGTACTGCACCGAATACGAGGCCAACTATGTGAAGGATGAGTTCGAGCCTCGTAACTTAGAAATCCCTCTGGACAAAAACGTAAGATATATTTAACAATATAAGTATGTATCTCTTTCATTCCCAGACATTGGAACACCCACCATATGGCCAATTTTGATAAGATTGGATCTGGGATCTGGGTCGTGTTTTAGAAGTGAAAATTTCTTTAGCGGCGCTGAGCACTTTTTGAGGTGGGGAAAAAATGATAAACTCGAGACAGCGTAAGGCGTAACGCGTAAGGCGTCTCTCCTCTCTTTCTACCGCACGGCGAAAATGTATGCCTGAGCCTGCTGTTTCATGTAGGTGGCGCAGGGCGCTTGCGTGACTTTATGTTGTGTGACGGGCAATGTTTTTTTTTTTTATTCGTAATAATGGCTCTCTGCTACCAGGGCACTTTGCCAATGTCAAGTACATATATTATATTAGAGATTATATAACAGTCGTCGATATTCAGTCATCCGTCGAGGCCTTCACGATGCACTGGAGGATAGATGGAGCAGCAGTACAACGCATAATGGCGGCCGAGACCACGAACCGCCGAATGATGTCCAAAGAATTAGTTATTCGCATTTCCAGGAGAATTCTTCATTAACTGCACCCATTGCGCTTGCCATTCACTGCATTAATACCCTATCAAAATTATACATTAAACAGCAGAATGCAAATAATCAATAAAAATGTCTGGAACACGATCCGCCATGTTCCGTGGATCATTCGAAAGTTCACGGGCAATGTTATTCACCAAAGAACTTTAGTCATAACGTATCATAATCAGGTCAATTATTTAAAACTGGACTTTTATATTAAGCAATAAAGCTCAATGTTCTAATCTTGTACGGGTTGAAATACGAGGATCTCACAGTTACATTCTAACTTTATATCACTCCAATATAATTCAATAAAGCTACATCTTGATGAAATCGCTAATAAAAGTGAACTCTAGTACTGGTGAATAAAATTCAAAATATCATGACCAAATATATTTAGATGCGAGGTCTGCAAGGTAACTTTCGGCCTAAAAGCCTTCGGACACGTACCGCGTGTGTGGAGGATGGTAAAGGTAACGTACTTGCCTAAACCGGGCAAAGCAGATTACACAGAAGCCAAATCATACAGGCCGATAAGTCTGTCATCGTTTTTCCTCAAAACACTGGAGAAACTGGTAGACAGACACATAAGGGATGGTCCTCTTAAGAGGCATCCGCTGCACCAATTGCAGTGTGCGTATCAGCCGGGTAAATCGACTGAAACGGCACTACACCTGGTGACAACCAGAGCGGAACAGGCGATAGAGAACAAAGAACTATGTCTGGCCACTTTTATAGACGTGGAGGGGGCATTTGACCGCACCACGTATCAGGCAATCAATATTGCAGCATCTAAACACGGCATAGAACCAACAATCTGTAGATGGATTGGTACTATGCTAAATAGCCGACTAATAAAATCCTCCCTTATGGGAGATGAAATATTAGCTACGGCCACGAAGGGTTGTCCACAGGGTGGGGTTCTCTCACCAACTCTCTGGAGTCTGGTAGTTAACTCACTGTTGGAAGAACTAAACAAAGGCCCAATACATACGGTAGGGTACGCAGATGATTTAGTGATTCTTGTAAACGGGAAATTCCCGGGAACAGTATCGGAAATCATGAATAAAGCACTGAAGCAAGTGGAGAGATGGTGCAACTGTCATCAACTCTCCATAAACCCAGGAAAAACAGTGGTAATACCGTTTACCAGGAAAAAGACCCTTAATGGCATGAAGCAGCTGAAGCTTTATGGAAGGGTACTGGATATGTCCAATGAAGTGAAATATCTAGGCGTTACACTAGATAAAGAGCTGAACTGGAGAAAGCATGTCGAACTAACAACCACCAAGGCACTTAGAGTGTTTGGAATGTGTAGATCGGCTTATGGCAAAACGTGGGGTCTAAACCCAAAGGTACTAAGATGGATCTATACCATGATGGTAAGACCAATCATCTTGTACGGATGCCTGGCATGGTGGCCAAGGACACTAAAGAGCACATGCAGGGATGCCCTTATGAAAATACAAAGAACGGCATGCATGGCTATTACTGGCGCGTTTAGAACGACGCCAACAGCGGCGATGGAGGTACTGCTAGACCTCTCGCCGCTACACCTAGTGATACAATCTGAGGCGCGGAAATCGCTACACAGGTTGACCCTAACAGGCCTCTGGAGCGATAGCAAGCCAAAGACCAAACACACAAACATGGAATGTGACAATTTCATGAAAAGGATTACGAACATGGGCTGCGATAAGATGCAACCCAAGTTTGTGTTCCATAAGAATTTTAACGTTAAAATTCCAACAAGGGCTGAGTGGACCGAAGGTCTTGAAGCACCAATCTCTGATGAAAACGACATCATATGGTACACAGATGGGTCTAAGACAGAATCTGGTACGGGGGCAGGCATTTATGCAAATGACTTTAGTAGTAGTATAAGCATGGGCAATTACGCCACTGTCTTCCAAGCCGAGACATTCGCTATAATTGCCTGTGTGCATGAGAATATAGTTAGGCGAACCCAAGGGAAGAATATCTATATACTCAGCGACAGTCAGGCCGCTCTCAAAGCGCTCGAAGCTCCCAGAGTGGACTCTAGACTGGTATATAATGGCGTCCAAGCCCTGAACCAGCTTGGAAGGCAAAACAGAGTGCAACTGGTATGGATCCCAGGGCACGAGGGATTCATAGGCAATGAAAATGCAGATGAACTCGCCAGAGCCGGATCTGTAAGTAACCTTATAGGTCCGGAACCATTCGTGGGGCTCTCACAGGGAACCATCACAACGGCTATTAAAGACCATACCAAGACCAAACACCAGGAAGAATGGGATAGTCTGACGGGTCTAAAGCATGCAAAGCTCTTTATGCAAGGAATAGACTCCGGCTGGAGCAAAAAGCTTTGGAAACTTAGCAAAAGACAACTCCAAATCATAACGGGGGTGTTTACTGGCCATTACGGGGTCAAAGGATTTCTGGCCAAGATGGGACACTCTGACAACACCGATTGTCGTATGTGTGGCGAAGAGGAAGAGACAGTAAGACACTTAATGTGTGAATGTCACGCCCTCGCCAGACAAAGAATGAAGGACTTTGGAGCAGGATACCTGGAACCAAAGGACTTTAAAACGCTACCCATGAGCTCCATCATCCGACACATGGATATGGTGGGAAAAGCTCTTGAGTAGTTGACGGATCTCTTCTAGGGGGTAACTGCACAAAAGATCCCTATGGGTCGAAGTGTATCCGCAAGGGCCCCCGAAAACAATAAGATAAGATAAGATAAGGTAACTTTACAATTTCTATTCGAATTTTAAACAATTAACGCTACAAATTTAAGCTCACTGGCCAGCAATTTCGGAACTAAAGTTTTTCAATAGAAAGGAGGATGGGTCAATTATACATAGTGCTGCAGACATTTTGGACTAGTCATTGAGTTTTCACTTTTGTCGGCACTCCCGGAGCAACCCGTTGTTTTTGTTTTTTTTTACTTTTGTTGCGGATTTGCCGCCCTAGGCTAGGCCCCAGGCCCTGTACTAACTAATACTATGTATAGCCGCCCCTTTCTCAGCACGCATCACATAGACTGCCGCCTTGCTGCCGCCCTAGGCCCAGGCCTACTGGGCCTTAGGGCGAATACAGTTTGCCTTGCAGCCACTGCAGTTTTTTCCTCCCAAATTACGACCTTGGACAAAGTAAATGGAGTAAACTATTTCTACTTATCAACCATTAGGTACTTAAACTAATAAGCGCTGGTGGCCTAGCGGTAAGAGCGTGCGACTTGCAATCCGGAGGTCGTGGGTTCAAACCCCAGCTCGTACCAATGAGTTTTTCGGAACTTAATATGTACGAAATATCATTTGATATTTACCAGTCGCTTTTCGGTGAAGGAAAACATCGTGAGGAAACCAGACAAATCCCAATAAGGCCTAGTTTACCCTCTCTGGGTTGGAAGGTCAGATGGCAGTCGCTTTCGTAAAAACTAGTGCCTACGCTAATTCTTGGGATTAGTTGCCAAGCGGACCCCAGGAGGCAACGCGAGGAAGATAAAGGTACTTAAACGAATATTTTGTTCACAGGTGCACCTAAAGTATCCCTTGTATGGAACTGGGTCTAGTGCCGTTACTTTTTACAGTGAGTCAATCCAGAAAACCGGGCCGGTAAGTACCTATAGTTGGTGGTGGTCTTCAAAGCCGTGACACACTACCGCACCGCACCGTGACCTTGGTGCGGTGCGGTAGTGTGTTACGGCTATTACATTTTATCTCGTTTTTTTAGCATTACAAAAAGTGTAAACAATCTTGACGTGCCTTTTTATTGAAAAACAGTCTTGAAAAATAAATTACAGCAAATACGTAACAATTATATAGCAAGGAAATAGATATTTTAGATTGTTTTAGTTTCATAAGTACATATTTAATAATTACAATTTTTTTTAAGTGTTTTTCATTAAAAAGACATCAAGATTGATGTTTACCTACCATTTTTCTAATGCTAACAAAACGAGGGATTCCGGTTTTTGGCAAAGTCGATTCTAGCGCAAGGTTTTTTAATTTATGAACAACTTTTGTTCTTGCACCAATTTTATCACAGTCCCTTATTCAGGCATCCATTTAGATTAATGATTTATCTTGGTATAAAAGTCAGACAAAGTGCTTTCTACCAGTATATTCTACCAGTATAGTATGCCTTCACGAGGTCATCTGCCATACTTTCCTTTTAGGCCCAAAAACAAGCAGGTTATGGGCCCAGATCGATTCCACTGCGCCCTTTGGAATGGCGTGCCTTTCACTACTGTTTTAATATCATTGTTAACCTTTTCGACGCCATGTCAAACACAAAAGCTGTCACGCGGACGCCACGTCACCGAAGTGTCGAAACTGAAATTGAACTTTATGCATATGCACGTAGGTCTATGTTGCTCTGTGGTCTGTGACCGATTAATCGGTCTTTGGCGTTGAACCTGCGGTGCGGATATATCGGTCATTGGCGTCCAAAAGGTTAATTAGGGCGTGGGGAAACAATAATTCTTTATTTTTTCTAGGGTGAAATTCTGGAAAAATTCCGGAGATGCCAGTATTTTACCAAGCCCATGGAAGAGAGGCTAGACAATGGTTGGGTATTGTAGTTTCTCAGTTACGAAGCTAAATTTCTAATTTGAATGAAGTCCGAAATTCTATTTATTACATTTATATGAATAAAACTAGCTGAAATAAAATAATATTATATTTCTTTTATTTTCATGAATAAAGGAAATTAAATTGTAATTACCTACGTAATTATAAAATAAGAAATAGTTTACAAAGAACATACGTAATTTTATTAGTTGAAGAAAAATCAAAAGGTATACTCATGCCTCTCAGTTAGCCGAGTTAGCGGAATGCGTTTAAACTTCACTCTGCTAAAAGTTAAAAAAGCGGCTTAATATTTTGGACATCCTACAGTAAGGAGTAAAACGGATGGATGTATAAAAGCCTGACCAGGAATATATGATCACACGCACCATGTTGCGGATTTCACTGAAACTAATTTTTCATACTATATTGAACTGTCACCCTATACATGAGAATAACAGCGTTCTCTTGACAATGATCATATATTACTGGTCAGGATTTAGTGCATAATTGTTTTCCTCCGTAATTTCTCGGAAACGTTCGTATGTCATGCTGCTTCAATCAACCTCAGGGTGGTAGTGTGTAATAGCCGTTAATAGTCCGTAGCGTCAACGCCAACACACTTGCCATCATACTTAAAACAAAAACGCATCTCTAGTACATATAAGAATTACGTTACGAAATCGAATAACTGTTCTAATCGAATTCGAAATGGAATGTCAAATGATAATGAAATGTTAGACGTATGGCGTTCAAAGGTTAAAACAGGAGATCCTCATCGTCCCATTCCGCGGGCTGGCAGACGGGCTTAGAGAAGTCTTCGAGGGAATCCGTGGAGGGCAGCGACTTGCAGGCGCAGATGATACTAGTGAGACACTCCACGGAGCGGATACGGGCTGCAGAATGGACATCTGGAAATAGAGGTTGTAACAAAAGTCGTCGTTACATCGACCAAAAGGTATTGTCTTGGGTCGTCCCATTCGTTTTTGGTCAACTTCTTAAATTAGTCCTATTCTGCTTTCGTCACCCATTCTACATTCGTCACCACCGATGAACTTGACGAATGTAGAATGCGTGACGAAAGCAGAATAGGACTAATTTAAAAACTTGACCAAAAACGAATGGGACGACCCAAGCAAGACGATACCGACCAAAATAACAGCACTATTAACGCGACCTAAACTGTCCTAAAAGGCATGAAATGCGTTTCGAGGACCCTATTTTTCCATTAAGCCCGCTCCACACTCGTGCGTGAATCGCGGCGCGAAGCCGCAAACGCGAGTGTGGAGTGGATTTCGCAGATCTGCGAACTTAACTCCACACTCGCGCCGCAATTCGCGCACGAGTGTGGAGCGGCCTTTACAGCGGTGAGCGGTGTAATAAGAGTTAGGGCTCTTAGAAAGTCCAGGGAGGATTAGGGGAAGCAGGTATACCTATTTGAAAAATAGGACCCAAGTAAGTGTCGTCAAACGAGTTTTAAGAGTCGTTCAGAGATTTTTTACGTAATGACTAGGTAGTTGCTAACGGTATTCAACTTCTTAAATAAAGTTACGTAACTACTACAACTATACTTAGCTAATATTACCTACTAAATAAGCTAAATTACGTCTATCCGCGTACCAATTTCACCGCTTTCACCGCCTGCAGAGCTATCACCGTCTTGAGAGTTTTCGAGACGCATTGTCGCTAGAGCTTTGGCTCGAATCTTCTTCGCCTTCACCATCTTCAGCCTATGCATCTCCTCCCTTTCCTGATTAAATAAAATACGATGAAGAACTACTTAGTAGATATAACAGAACTTAGTTCGTAACTTAAAACATTGCAGTGGCAAACAGCACACGGCCCAACTCTAGCGCTGAGCAAGCACCAAGGCGAGCAAGCAAGGCAGATTTATGGAATATAATATAATAAAATAATTAAGTATGTTCAGGATTTAGGTTTACCTAATGCAGCTCTATTCAATTCTTTATCTAAATGAGCGAAAGAAATGAACTGTAGCAACTCGAGGTTAATTCACAACAACTTGAAACAAGAATGATTCGATTGTATTACCTATTTCCTATTTATAATGTCTTACCCGCTCCGCTAGTTCCACTTGAATGTATTTCATTGTATTCGACAGCTTAGGCATAATGACCTTCTCTATGCCGTTCACTTTTCTGTAAAATATCATTTGGATCATTGTAGAGCCCCCTCCACACTCGTTCGCGACTTCGCGCCGCGATTCGCGCAGGAGTGTGGAGCGGGCTTAGGGTCTATTAGTAGGCCTCTACAAACGTCACGATAATCGCATACTACTTGTTATACATTGCGGCATTTCATCAATAGATAGATTAGCCAACAATTATCTAAAATCGAATGCCATTTGTTGCGAGGTCTGTAGAAGCCTTTAGACAACGGAAAGAATGATTTCCAGAGGTTATACACCTGGCAACACAGTATGGCGAGGGACACTTTGGCCCCATTCGCACGACAGCTTAAAAAGCGTTGCGTTAAAACCCGACGTTGGCGCTTTTTTACCGTTTCCAATATTTGTGTTCATATGAACGCTTAAAAATCACTTGTGAGTCGTACTGCCACGTACGCATCTCAGCAAAGCCATACTTTATTTGCTATTACGACGTATTATTTGAATATAGCTTGAATATTTCAGGAATTTGTAAGCATAAGTTGACATTTTTAAGGTGAAACTAATAATAATCTTGACGATTGACACCAAAAATTGACACTTGACAGCCAACTGACAGCAGCGCCGGCGCTTTTTTAACGCTTGTGAGAACAGATACACGGAGATCCGTATGCTCTATTCAATTTGACGCCAACGCTCAACGCCGAAAATCGAACAGTGCTCGATAAAAAAGCGCCGCGCTTAAAAACCGCCTTCGTGTGAATACATACATGGTTATCCATTTGCGTCATTCAAACGCTTTTTTAACGCGCGTTGAAAAAGCTGCCGTGCGAACGGGGCCTTTCGGTAGAATGCAAGGTGTTACCAGTTTTAAAAAATTAAACTTAAATGATAACACCGTTATTATCAAACAAATCCATTAATGTAAAAGTTTTAGTATTTAATAACGATTGGTATAGCTCATAAAATACGGAGAATACCTCAGCGTTGACCTAATCGCATTATCCAACAGAATACACGTATTGCGCAGCGACGCGAATTTGATCAGAATATGGACGGCCTCGCGAAAAGCCTTCTTCGCCTCGCCGGTGCGGTGCCCGCCGGCCCCAAGGCCGGCGTAGCGGAGGGCGTCGCTGGCCCCCAGCTCTTCGATAGCATGGAGGGTCACGGTTGAGACACCAGATATGTTTTCTGGTATGCGTTGGACACGGATTTGTGCCTAGGCAAAAAAAAGATTCATTGGTTTTACCATTTAAACCAAACACGTAGAATGTTTTTCAACAGCTATTCCTTGAGGACGCCCTACTATGAATTAAAAGCACAGCATTGACAGACTTGGCAGTGGCGGATTTGCAGTCTTGGCCACTCTAGGCCCCAGGCCTGTAGTACCTAACTACTAGCCGCCCATGTCTCAGCATCCATCATATAGACTGCCTGCTGCTGCCCCTTATTAATGTCTTGCCGCCCTAGGCCCGGGCCTACTGAGCCTTAGGGCAAATCCGCCACTGAGACTTGGTATTAGCGTAACTGTTAGCTACTGTTGAGTGTTGTCCTAAGCGCTGTGCGGCTGGGGGCACAAATACTAGAATACCAGACATTTAGAGTTCAGCAATTTGCCAGCTGGACCTTATGTAGATCTTGATCTAAAGATTGACACAGCGCAGTGTAAGTACTGCGTCTCATTCTTTAGAACGTAGCAGGTCTAGTAATACAGCGAGATGTACGTTTGTCCAGTAGAAATCAAGGTCTTATGTTACATAATATAGTTTCTTAATCCGTGAAACGTCGGATTTTCTGCAGTCACAATATCTAGCATACCTTATTGAAGATAAACTAATATAATCCAACAGCAAAATACCTCCTCAATATTCTCAAGCACCAATGCATTAGACTCTCCATTAGTGAACTTCACCGCTGCCAACGATATGTAGGCCTCTTTAAGAGTATGGCCCAGAACCGCTTGGGTCACTGATAAGTCGGACGCCGTCTGTCGACCTAAAATAGAGTGTTCTTTTAATAAAACTCGACGAGTAAGGTTTAAGAAAATGTGCTTAAATAAATCTGAGTCTTTTGACTTGTAAAAATCCTTTTTGAAGCTGGACTCGAGACTCGACAATGAACTCCTTTTTAAGGTTCTATTACAAGTTCTAATTAGAAATCTCGGTCATTAGGTACCTAAACAAGGAATCTCGACACGAAGAGAAAAAATAAGTTTCCAGTCAGCCTGGGGAAAAGACTCGCTCGAATCGCCGAACTTACAGAAAGTCGGTAGAAAAGGATTGGTTCTCTTCCTTTCTGGCTGTGTCTCAGCCACGCAGGTACCTAAGCATTTAAAAATACGAGAGTTCTTGCCGTATGACAGTCAAAAATGTTATATACCTACCGGTCTTCCCCTTGACCGTAAACAACTCTAAAGACTCGAGTACCAATATACCTTTAAGCCTCAGAGCTTCGGCCTTCCTCTTCAGCAGCTGGTAGCCGCGATTGACCAGCTCCTGTTGGCGTTTGATCTCACGCAACATGAACTGCGATGCCGTGGCCGGGTACCGGTCTGTTGTGTTCATGCTCATTGTGAAGGGGTAGAGCAAAGAGTATAATAATATATGTATAGTAGAGGATCTGGTTTCACGAAATGTAAGATTTTTCTTACAATGTCATTGTGACAATAACAGGCAGTATTCTTTAGGTAGAGTATTAAATCTATGGTAAAACTTATAGCAAAAAGAATATAATCAACATAACCATAATAAGAGAGATGAAGAATATCTATTTATACAAGCATTTGAGATGTGGTGTTGGCGAAGGATGGAAGTAATAACTTGGACTGAAAGAGTTACGAATGAAGCCGTCCTAAACAGAGTGAAAGAAAAGAGAAGTTTAATGAGTATTATTAAAAATAGAAGAGGAAGAATGATAGGCCACCTGCTACGACACGACCACTTCATCAGAAACATCATAGAAGGGAAAATAAATGGAAGGAGAGGGAGGGGAAGGCCAAGGAAAAGTTATATGAGCCATGTAAAGGAGTATGTAGGGGCCGTGTCGTACCGACACTAAGGGGCTGGCTTTAGACCGACCAAGGTGGAGACAACTTCATCAGCACGCTCTACCGACAAGAGCCCAGCTCTTAAATAGGGAATATTAGGCAAAGCTCTGCGTAGGTGGCACCTTTGTGGCACCATTTCTCTTTGGTGGCACATACAGTAAACAAACCACATTGACACATCACATAATGGCCTACCGCGAAACAAGAAAATCGAAATTTAGTTATCTAATCTCTCTATCACTCTTGCATATTCGAGCGATAAAGAGGCAGATACCTAAATTTCGATTTTCGCGTTTACCGGTAGGCCCTTGTTAACAAACCGCCTTGATGCATCAATGTCATATTTTATTGTCTGTGAAAACTTGTCAAAAAACAGTTTAAGGCACAGTATGTATAAGTTAGTCTATGAATTTACTGAGTCGGTAGTACTGCGCTCTGGCGGCAGAACATTGCAGTAATATCCCCTATTGAAAGAAGAAGAGAACCAAAATAAAAAGTGGCGCTTTATCACGAGGTGCAATGTTCTGCCGCCAGAGCGCAGCACTAATTTGTTAAGTAAACGCGAAAATTGAAATTTCTTTATCTGCCTCTCTATCGATCGAATAGGCAAGAGTGATGGAGAGGCAGAAACCGAACTTTCGATTATCGTGTTTCACGGTAGGCCATGTGGTTGGCCTAGTGACGCCCTCTACTCAGTTTTGCGTAATATTCCCTATTCCTGTCTGCCCATGACGCCGGCTGTCAATGGCTGCGAGCGGGACAGAAATATAATTAAACGCGCGCGATAGAGATAGAAACAGACGGGTCCATGTACCTACGAAATTCCTCGTGCTAAGCGTCTCTCCTTTTTGTTCGCACATTATATAGTCTGACAAAAGAGTAGAAATTAAATGGCCAATATTGTAGTGTTGTCCCGTTTTCTTAGATTGAATTGAAAGGGACGACACTACAGTATTGCCACTTTTAATTTCTACTCTTTTTTGTCAGACTAGCATTCTAGATATGACTACGCGCTAAGTTTTCATACCTTGGTATGAAAACTTAGCACTTGTGCTACGTCAAGTAGGGAGCTTATGGGGATAATGTATGCATTCATACAGCCCAGTTTGTGCAAAGTTAGCGTGGTCCAAGGTAACCAATGCTTAGTTCTGTGTATGAAAAAAAAAACAACATTTAAGAAATATACTTCATAATTATATTTATTTCTATTTACACGTTTATTATCTCTTTACATTTCATAAATGTATACTTGGTCAAGCAGAACTTGTCAGTAGAAAAAGGCGGCAAATTTGAAAAAAGTAGGCGCGAAGGGATATCGTCCCATAGAAAATTCGAATTTCGCGCCTTTTTTTACTGACAAGATTTGCTTGACTGTCTATAATTTACATTTCAAAAATGTTTTTTACATTTTCCTTAAAGCAGTCTGCTTACTTTAAGGGCCGGTACAGACGGACTGCAACTTGTATGAGAACTGCACGCTGACGTGCAGTTCCCAGACAAATTGCAGTCCGTCTGTATCGGCCCTAAGTGTCCCAATTCTTAAAACTACAAATACTCGATGTAGGTATCGTCTTGGGTCGTCCCATTCGTTTTTCGATAAGTTCTTAAATTAGTCCTATTCTGCTTTCGTCACTCATTCTACATTCGTCACAATCGTCGGTGGCTTTCAATGTAGAATGAGTGACGAAAGCAGAATAGGACTAATTTAAGAACTTGACGAAAAACGAATGGGACGACCCAAGACGATACCTCGATGTATTTACAATCGGTGGACATTTTTAACGTCTGAGTCAAGGGTACATTAATACTCCGTAAAGAATCTCTAGATCTATATCTTTTCAGTCCACTCATATATTTTTGGGTTCCATTCTCCTATTACAGAAACGTTTTCAACTGTAAAAGCGAGAGATCCAGCGTGGGAAAGCTCTTGAACAAAGTGTATTCAATTCATCAGATTTACTACTACTACTTAATGGCGCAGCGACCCAAAATGAGTCTTGGCCTCCGACACGAGTAAACGCCAGTTGTCTCGATCCAGCGCAATCTCCCGCCAGTTATCGGCTTGAAGATCGCGCAAGTCCGCTTCAACCTCATCGCCCCAGCGATACCTCCCGAGAAATCGATCTGATTCATCAGATTTGGTTCGTCATTTTGTCTAAAGGCATTTGCTCCGCTTTTTATAGATATTCTCGTAAGTCCTTTGTCCAGCATTGGACATTTTTCAATTTTTGAAGAGTTTCTATACGTTCATTACGTTAATACTGCATCAAATCACAGTAAGGATTGTCCCTCCTCCCAGACGTTGCTCTCCAACTCTCAGCTGTCCTGCCAGTAGTTGTAGTTCCCAGCGGGCGGCGGGACCGGCATCGGAGGCCCCGTTGGGGCTCCGGCGCCGTACGGAGAGCCCTGCGGAGACCCGTACCGAGGCCTGAACCATGGTCGACTAGTGTACTGATACTGGTTGTTAGCATAAGCTGCCATGTTTTGCCCTGTCGCATTAGGATAAGGGTTAGGCGTTTGGTTAGGTGGGAATGCAACATTAGGCATGTTTGGGAGATTCGTCGTCGGATAACTTTGGTTAGGCGCTGGTGTGGTTGACGGTGAATAGGTTTGCGCTTGAGATATAGGTGTGGAAGCGGCGTAGTTCTGTGTGTTAGCTTGGGGATTTGAGCCGTTTGTAGGCTGATATGTGGCTGGAGGTTGCGTGGTTGTCGTCTGATTTACGTTATACGTTTGAGGATTGCTGCCATTGTTCGTGTAACTCTGTTGCGTCTGCTGATTGGTCAACGTTTGCGTCGCTGCTCCATCATTGGTCATTATTTGCTGTTGATTCTGAGTTATAGCATAGTTTTCCTGCGATGAAGAGGTTATGTAATTCGTCTGATTCGTGCCATTGGTGGATTCATTCTCCGAAGACGTATTTGATTGGCCGTTGCCGTTATTCGCTGGTGGGTTCGCGCTCTGATTGGCCGGGACTGTGTACTGCACTGGATTATTGGCTGGAACTATAGCTCCCGAATTAGACTGCATCATGTATTGAGCGGGCATACCGGCGTATTGAGAAGTGGGGGTGATGAAGGTGGAATTTTGAGGCATAATTTGGTGGACCGGCTGTTGGGTTGGTGGGTTAGTTTGAGCCATTGGTGACGCTGGAGGAGGTGCTTGGACTAAAGGAATAGTTCCTGACACAGCCATATTAGGGTTAGTTAGTTGCTGACTGGCTAAAGCTGCGTTCAGCTGCTGCGCCGATAGCTGCGTATTTAAATTGATTCCGGCAGGCATGTAGTGCGAATTAGGTGGTAAATTCATTTGCATTAAAGGCATGTTATATTGGACGCCATTAGGCATCGTTAATTGATTAGGTTGCATGACTGTGACATTCTGTCCTGGTTGCAACACCTGCTGACCAATCAGGCCTGGTGGTAGGCCACCTTGGACGATGTTATGCTGGTTGGCGGGGATCATATAGACTTGGCTGTTCTGTTGACCAATCATAGGCATCTGGCTGATGTTGAGGGGGTTCTGCAGAACCGTCATGCCCTGGGGCACGGTGATCATCTGAACGTTCTGGTTCTGAAGCTTGTTGGGGTCCTGTTTGTCTTTGCTCTGTATTTGGATGGCGTTGCGCTCCATTTGCCGGATGTACATGCCGGTGGTGTTCTCTTGCGTTACTCCGGCCCCTGACACGCTGAGGAAAGAAAAGAGATGCTCATTAATACAATTCACGATTGTTTGCGAATAATAAACGATTCAGTATTCATTTGAATTATTCTCTTTAAAAATATTCAATAATGGATAACTCTAATTAAGATCTTCTGGATGATTTATTTTCTTTTTATATACCGGCCTACTTTATAATGCCAATCAAACAACATACAAGTTGGCCCTGGGTTCGAATCTCGGGAATTAGTAGCGTGTTTTCTGAATGAATATTTGTTCCTAATTTATGGATGTTTCATATGTATAATCGAATAATATATCGACGCCGCATCGTCATATAGTTATGCTTAGTATGGGCCTGTCTGTTTATTAAAAACGTAAATACCTACCTATGGCGTTAGAGTTAGACCAAGAAACGTCTGCAGCGATTTTGATAGCCCACGCAGTGTAAATGTTATTTTAAACGTCAAACTTCTATGAAATTATGACGTATAAATAACACTTGCACTGCTTTGGCTATTAAAATCGATGCAGACTTTTCTTGGTCGAACTCTATACATAAACGCGTTACTGGCCTGAACTAGCTATGAATCGTTTGTCTTTATCTGTCATTTTGACATATGTATTTGTAAGAAAGGGATAAATAATTATTTAACTAAATAGGCCCTTAAAGTTATATGAATAAGGGGGCTAGTGTTTTGTTTCTGTGGATGTAACTTTACTTACTTGGTCTGCTGTCCAGACGACACGTGTATGATAGTGCCATGTGCCGGGTTGATTTTCATCCCCATACTGACCACCGTGTTGTCTCTAGCTGCAATAACAATCTATTACAACAACCTCCAATACCATCTACACGCAACGCTTTACTACGCAATGCCGCTAGCACAATTAGGCTGCATTGAGGTGAAGACGAGCGGAGGTGAGAGTAATTATACTCTGTATTTTTAGGCAATTAAATAAAAGTAAACAAAATCTACCCTCAAATGGCTCCTTAAGCCAGTTGAGGGTAGATGAAAACATTACATGATCAAATAATGTAGGTCAAGCCAGGTCGTCCAGTCGGGTCGGTTTTGTATTTGGTTGGTTAACCAAGAAATGTTATATGTAACTATAGTATGAATTATCTCAGGTGATTTTTTCGGGCTCGGACCCTAATCTGGTAAACAAAAGGTATTGTTTCCTTTATGCAGTGGTTCACTACTTACTGCTGATAGCCCCGACATAAGTAACGGGAACAAGCCCGTTTAAAAAGCAAACTTACCATTCTATTTATATGGTTCAAATTCATAAAACAGCCCATAACGGAGATAACACGTTTTGTTATCTCCAAAAACAAGACCACCCTGATTGTTCTCTGAACGAGCTGTCCCATGAATTTGAACCTTAATACTATCACGATAGTTGCTTTTTAAACGAAATGGTTGCTTTGGCACGTCCTGTAGAGCGCTCTTAAAAGAAACAAAGGCTTTTGTTTAACCGATTAGCACCCGAACCCGAAAAAATCATCTGAGATAATTTATACTATACCCGAAAATGTACAAATTGTTTGTTTACTATTTTTTAAATACCTAAAGATACAGACTATAATATAACTAATAGCATTGGTCGTGATTCATCTTTTTTCTTCCCCGCTGGATTACCAATTACCAATGCTATTGGTTGATTACTCTCATTTCCGCCTTTAGTGGGAAGGCAGCCTTAAAAAAACTAGCAAGTGACAGTGACAAGAGTACTGTTCTAAACAGACTCGTAAAAATTAGAGATCAAGATCGCAATGCCTGAACTGAGAGCAATACTCTCATTGACCATCGCTGCACCTTATGTTCAAGCAATAAGGTTTAAAAGTTGTCAGATATCAGTGTTGACGATGGCACATGCAACTGGAACACTTGCTGAGGAGAAATCGTTATTAACTTATTAGGTTAGTATTTTCTAGTTGTAGAAGTATGTCGTCACAGCCGGCCTGCAAAGGTAAGACTTAAATCAAAAGGTTCAAATGCACCAGCATTTGGACGTACATTCCTACGGGAACATACCAATGTTCCCGTACGAATTCCGAGGGCGAAAAATGAACCCTCATTAGCCCTTCTTGCCTCCGCTCCAGGTGCCCGTAGTCACAGCACGCATTCTTCCTATTACTCGGCCTTCGTGCGCAAACTATATACTAATTGCAGATGTGGCGCGGCTTGCTGAATTGTACTGGTCACTGTCATCCCGTGTAAAATTAATATAACATGCTTTAAGTAAATTTAAGTTAAGAAAATCGCTGCTAATCGTATAAACAGGAACATGAAGTTGAAGGCACGCTGGACGGGCTCTGAAGGCCTGGTTCCCGTGGATGTAGGTTCATCTCTGCAATCTGTAATGCTTAGTCTAAAAATTAAGCAAATAAAAGTAATTCACGAGGAGGATTAAATTTAGGCTAACAGCACTCGACGCCCGATCTCTGACCGCCAAAGACGTCGTCTGACGCGCACGGCTACGGCTCAATATCAACCTTCGTGCATTCTGACAGGGTTCACGATGAAACGCCGTGCACGATAGGCGTGGCGTTCAAATGGTTCACGTTCACTGTAGTCGAATACGTCGGACTCGGCTCAGAAGAGAAACTGATGAGTTTAAAAGGAATAAGAGTGATGCGCTGATGACTCCGATTGCCGAATATATAATGCTGTGAGCAAATAAACACTACCAACGCAGTTGAAGCAGTCGCCATGGCCGAAATCGCTCGCAAGAGACGTCGGTACTTAAGTTCCTCAACTTAAGTACCGACGTCGCCATACTAGCTGTATAGAAAAGAGGGTACTGTACTAAGCGGTGATTCGTTGAGTAGGAACTGAAAGCCACTCGGCTGGAACGTAGAAATGCTAAGAATAGGCGTGGCGTGAACTCGTGAAGGCCAGGGTCTTCATCTCTGGGCTAATTTAGCTATGTTTAAATACGCTTTTATTTGCCTACTTAATTCCTGCTTTCGATGTACTTAAAGAGTGTTTAATTTTTTAACAAGCCAAAGTAGAAACAAGTAACAAAGGAACCAATTGAAGCAAAAACGGTTGAGGCTATCTAGGTACTTTGCTTATGTTTAGTTGTGTCTGTTAATTCTGTTATATGGAGTTATGATATGGGGTACCTATTGTATTCTATTGGCACTTAATACTTAAATCTGTGTCGCATCGCTACCGTTACAAGTATCCTATAAAATTGTATATAATATCATCATGCTATTATTATTCTGGTTTCCTCCAATAAAAAAATACAACTTTTAGTTTCTCGCCGCGTGGTTGCTGCTAATGATATAACGACGATTACGCGTTTGCGGGATATTTTCAATTTAGGAAGCCCGTAAGAACGCTTATTCTATTTCATTTACGCTGTAGACCTTCATTTTACACTACGCCATGCAATTTATTACGCCAAGATTCTTCAACAAGTCTTTTCAGTTACACTGCAAACTTATTTTAACTACGCCAACAGCATACAGTAGATTACGCATTTACGTACGCTATACGCCAAAAATAGCCGTAATTTAAAAGCATACGATCTCAGCAGGTCGATTTTGAGTTGGTGCATTCTCTGGCAAAAGTTAATCGCTATCCTATATGAAAAAAAAAGTTTATCATCACATCATCAGATACTAGTACTCAGTAAATTCTAAGTAAATGTCCAGAGCAGCTGAATGTTGATTGAGCTTTCTGCACCGTAGAACGTATGCACGAGAAAACCTGAAATGGGTAAATTTAATAAGTAATACAATACATCTAAATTAATTTAACCGCAGCATACCGCAGTTTCCTTATGTTTGTGACTAGATTATTGAAGTAAAAACTGAAGACCACGTTCATCCTGTCATGCGTAAAATAAGAAGAAAAAATCATAATAAAAAGCTAGGTGGGGCTCAGAAACAGCAACATGCATCGGGGACGAGATAAAATCTAAGATGAAACAGATACGTTAGTCTATATTACTCTCGATCAAGCCTGTTTGAGGTTAGAAACTATAGAAAGCATAAATAAACTTAGAACAGAAGAAAGAAAAGAATGCTGGATTAGAAAACTGTAAAAAAGTCACATATGTGTGTGTTAAATCAATCATTTACGCATTGCGCGCGATTACATCTAACATCTTATTTTAGAATATAAATAATTAGTCGGTATATTTACGCAGAACATAAGGAGAAATTATTGATTACTTACGCCAAAACATAAGTAGGTATAATATAAGTAAATTACAGGACTACGCAAAATGCAACAGAATGTACGCCTACTCGATAGGCTTAAAATAGGAAATATTAGCAATAATGTGTCAATTTCACGTCTAAATCAGCGAATCAGATAGTCGTATATGTTTCTTAAAAGGCAGATAAACAGATATAATTATTACTAAGGGATTTTTATAGAAAGAAAAATAGGTAGGTACGACTCACGAGGTATATTTTATACCAGGTTTTCCGAATCTAAGCAATACTTTTTTTGGGCTTTGCAGTTCTTTAGGATTACCCAAAATGTCCATCGATGTACAGTTAACAGTGTAGGCGCGGGCGATGGCAGGTACTTAGTATAAATATAAATTATGAATTTCCGATGTTTAAGAGGTGGATCATTATGTTGTTATAATTTAGACGTGAAATACACATTATCGCGGGTCTCGGCAAGAAATCATCAATACCTGCAGTCGTCCACGTGCGAGAGTCTCTGGTCGAGCTCTTGTCCTGGCCCTGCGACCTGCGTTACACATAACTTTCAATACACATCGGGTACACATGCACAATATTCCCAAACAAACATTCCGATGACACCCAAAAGTCCTAAAAGAGACTTCTAGATGGCGCTGCGAAAAGTCTCCCAAGAAATTATGTAGATGGCGGTCCAAAATTTTCTCCCATAACATATCGAAGGCGCCTGAAAGTTCTCTAAAATATTTGTAGATGGCCCTGCGAAAATTTTCCCAAGATTCTCCCATGAAATTTGCAGAACTGGCGCCCCAATGAATGCTTCAAAAAATCTTTGAATTCGTCCCTGAAGCTAAAATATAGACTAATTTTGGCGGTTTTATAAAAACCTCAACAGCACAAGTAGACTGTAAACCGAGGTTTCTCGAAATCTTCTCATAGCTTTTCTTCCCGCAGCCGTTGTTGAAAGCGTTTGATATTTACAGAAATAACCTCGATATCAATAGTAACGCCAAATGCTTTTGTAATTTGAAAATAATTTAGATTGTATAAGGGTTATCTCTGCAAATATTATCTCACGAAAGACTTAAAATCATTTCAAGATTTCATCTCCACTACATATCGGCACTACTTTGAAAAAATCTCGTATTCTGCTACTCAAAGTTGAAAGGCAGTAACTCTGTATGCATCTCATACATAGGACACACAGGATAAGTAATAGTATTATCATACAGAACGGCCACGCACCGCCCCGCCCCGACTCGCATGACCTCGCCCCGCGACTGGCCGCGACATGAATCTGGCGGACTTCTGGCGTCCTCTCAGTAAAGCGACTTACCCACACATACACAATAACGCGTGTACAGACGTGCCGCGCACACATATAAACGAAAATGATTTTTGATGTATGGCGTGTCATAGATACAACATTTTTCTTTTGATTGTTTCGATTTCGAGTATTTTTCCGATATTTTTTACAATTATTATTTCGATTTCATGTCTTTCGTAATATCTGAAAGAGAAGTTGCATTAGGTACATAAAGTAAACAAGTTTTTCAGCTTATAGTTATAACATACCCAGCGGGAGCAATAGGCCGTAACTGCAACTGACTTGGCGTGCCATCTGACAATCTTTTTTGCCCTCGACTCTCTTGATTCAAATTTTTCGTTGGTGTTGATGAATTCTGAAAAAGTCGATAATATTGTGAGTGTATTTCAGTATTATGCTTTGTTAACATCGAAAGTTGAAAATTAACTTATTTAGGTAATATAATTATGGAATTTATGCGTTGAACAAGAGTGAAGAGCGGAAATTCGAACGGTACCTATCACATATGTAGGTATATGACCTGGTAGCATGAGTTGCATTCTCGCGCGCGACTCCATACATCTAGCGCGACTTCAAGTATGGACTCGCGCGCGGGAACGCAACTCAAGCTAGTCTGTCTCGTCTCGTTTTCAGGGTGACTCTCTTGAAAGTGGTTTAATATAATTGCAACATATTATTATGTAACACATTCAATGGAATTTGATAGAATTGCAAGATTTGCAAGTCTATGCTATCTTTTATAAACAAAAAAAAAACAGTGTATGTTCTACATTTAATTGTTGTAAATTCTGTAAGCTTCCTAGTAAGATGGAATAGAAATATAAATACTAGAGTAGACACCACATACTAAGGAATTGTCCTACTGTATGGTAAGACTTGGGTCTATTGAAGGCCAGTTAAGTGTTGATGTTAATAGTACACAGTTAACCACTATGAATATAACTAATATGAAGTGGCTACTCTTGCATATTTAAAATGGTTCTAACGGGTAAACTAAACAGTGAGACATCTAAAGCCTAAATGAGACTGTGAGCTCAAGCACTAACTTATGAACTTAGGATAACTACAATTAGTATAACCTGTAAACCAATTAATTGTATTGCAACAGACCTCAACCGTGAAGCAAAATGAAGTGAAAAAGAAATTAGTTTTTAGAATGGCTATTGATTATGGTTTATGGTGGATGTGTGCGGGTAAATTTTACACTTTTTTTTACACAAAATTTAGTTTATTTTCGCATTATTATTTTAGTATGAAAATCTTAAAACACAATTAAATATATTAATCGTGATCATTCTATCAATTTTAGGCTACCTTTCCACTGAGCCGGAGATGAGCAAAAATGAAAGGAGATCTGCGGGAATGAACCAGTAGCTACCTAGATAGAATGAAGCAGTATAGTATCATTGCTTGTAATCCACATCTAGGTATCCGCTCTGCTAGTTACAATCAATGCTATAGGGGGTATTAGCTCAATGTTCTGCCGTCAGAGTGCAGCACTAACACCCATTGTAAACCATAACAAACAATAAAATATGACATTGATACATCAAGGCGGTTTGTTTACAAAGGGAACTCAGCTATCTGCCTCTTTATCGCTCGAATATGCAAGAGTGATAGAGAGGTTAGATAACAAAATTTAGACTCTCGAAATTGTGACTGATTGTGGTAGTGGCGCCCCCTACGCAGAGTTTCGCGTAATATTCCCTTTTCTCCACTCATCTACTCCTCAGTGGAAAAGCAGCCTTATACTTGGCGCGAATAAGTAAATGTGATTGAATAACACAATAATAAAAGGATCAAATTAATAAATACGCCAAGAAACTGTTAAACCTTTTGTGTGGAAATAGAAAATAACCAGCAGACATCTTTCTTAACCCTTTGACCACCAAATAAGTCGACTGACGCGCGCGGCAACAGCAAAATATTAACCTTCGTGCATTCCGACAGAGTTTACAATGACGTGCGAATGGCAGACACTCATATTAGCATGTTTGTGCATATTGAATGATCAGCACATTTAATGTAGATCTTGCGCCTTCACTCGATAAAGGATTTCCTCTTCTGTCACGTAAAATAATTATATATAAAGTTAGAATATCAAGCATTGTGAGGATTAAGCCCCGTCTCGATCTGATCGAGTTGCCTCGCGCGCCAGCCCGGTATCCATTGCGCGCGGCTGCCTCGCGAGCCAATGTTCGATAGTTTGCCGCGCGATATGGAGACGAGGCTTTTTTTTATAGTGTACAAGCTTGGGTATAATACATCCATGTAACTCGTGTACTGTTTGGTGTATCAACCCTCCGACTCCGGCGCTCCGCATATTACATGGCGACCGTGACAGGACGTGACGTGACGTCGCGCATGATAGGCATGGCGTTCAAAGGGTTAAGCAAATATGCATAATATTTGTGTGAAAACCACCAGCAGACATCTTTTTATTAAAATTATAAGAGGAATTAGAGTAAGCTTGTGAGGTTGCACAACATGTAGTAAGTATTATGCTCACAGATAACACTTGAGGTGACGACGCCTGCCCAGTGGATATTATATTTATCAGTGAACCACTGCTCACTATTGGCTGTAGGGAATTCATACAAATGTAGTCCATACAATTAAAACTGACTTACTGCTAAATTGACAAATGGATACATACAAAAGGAAAACACATCTATGGCATATGTAGGAATATTCAATGCCAATATTTTCGACTTTTTCCAACATATTAACAAGTCCAGTTGTAGCACTAATGTGAAGACAATTATTAACAGAGAAACATTCTCTAGAAACATCACACATACAACATTACAATTTTTTTGTTTCAACCACTAATCAATTATTTATAAATATATGGGTGGTAATAAAAGTAAATCATATTACCTTCTGATTAAGTTGCATGATAGTTCCCGTGGCTTGAAGCTGCTGGAACTGAGCTGCACTAAGCGGGAGTGACGTTTGAGGCAAGCCACCGGCAGGTGCTATCTGTTGATACAAGATTTGAAAATTAAAAGAAATCTTAAATAAAAAAATAATTAGTTAGAAATATAAAGTTATTCATCATTTAAGACCAAGGATACCTTCTAACTCTCTTCTGTTTGTGTCTTCAAAAGTCAAAGACACTCATTGTTTGAAAACCGTATAGTTGATTAATTATAATCTATGAAAAAAAAATATTGTACCATCATGCTCTGCAATTGTTGCGCCATTTAGGGTCCTAGCTAAATTGGTTGCTCAATACTTATGATATAGAATATCCCATTTAGTAAGAACCCCAAATGGCATAACAATCCCATGTAGTGACTGTACTAGGATCGAGCTCACCATAGTATTATCTTTAATTAACTAATGTGTTATATCTTCTAATAGGTACTTACTGAAACAAATTGTTGATGTTGTAAATTAGGCAATGCCTGATTAGCCGTTAGATCTTGTAACTGCTGGTATGGAATCAACATGGTCTGCGAGCCCGGCATCGCCCACTGCACCGTGTCCCCTTGGATGTGGTACTTCACATCCTTGTCTCCCTTGTCTGTGCTGTACAAGATCTTCTGAGAGGCATTCGTACTCTGAGCAGCACAAACTACTGGAGTAGATGTCGCCGAACTCACTGTTGTCGTGTCAGATGATGTTAAGCTAGCTTGAGGAAACGAATACCCATTCGGCAATATCATAGACATGGAAGACGGCACACCACTCAACCGTAACTGAGTCACATTAACTGGCTGCATGCTAGATAAATCCACAATCTGGGTCCCACCAAAATTTGGCTGCTGTAGCGAACTTAGATGTTGTGCTATTGGTAAATGAGTAAAGTTTGCCGCATTAGACACTTGCACCCCGGGTTGCACTATGGGTATTAACTGACCGTTTTCCTGATTAAGCACATATTGTTGTTGCGGTTGCAGGAATTGTAAGACTGTGGGTTGCCGGACTGTCATTAAAGGAGTTGTGGCCTGAGCTACACTGACAACAGGTGGGTTGACTGTCTGGTGTGCTGGGGATGTTAATGTTGAGGGCGTTGAGAGCGCCACGGTGGCTACAGGGGGCGGGACGGGCGGTGGTGCAGTTGTCGTAGCCAACGTCGGCGGCGGCACATTCAGCGGCGGCGGAGGGCCCCCAGCCTGCTGCGCGCTCCACTGAGCTAATTCAGCACGAATAGTCTCGATCAGGTTCAGCGCTAGCGACCGAGCGGCTGCCAGAGCCTCAGATCTCGTGTGATGCAGAGCTAAATGCAACGGCTCGAATTTCTCACTTTTCAACACGGCTAATACGCCCGTTTCCGAACGGATATATTCTATGTTAGTTCCATTCTGAAATACAAAATGCTTTAATAGAATTTGCCTTCAATTTGAACTAGAAATCTAATGAGATGAAAGTTGTAACATACTGGTCCAAGAATACGCCCTTTTATGTCGAAGGCGGCTGGCGCGTGGTCCAAACCTATGTATACTTTTTCAACTAATCCTCCAGACATAATTTCAACCATTAATTGTTATATTTCACTTGAATATTCTAACTTTATAGAAAGCATCTTTCAGAAAAAAAGCGGACGCGACTTGACGCGAAATTGACATTAGTTTTTTTTTTAATTCTCAAACGCATTGCCACAGATAATTCTATAGTGAGACAAACGGTATAAAGCGCTGTGTGTGGATTTTTAGTCGCGTGGAGGCGATTGTTATCGAATTAAGCTTGTGCCGAAACGCTGCTTCTTAAAATGGTATCCAGACTTCAAAGTGACAGGTCTGGTCAAAACAAATAGAAATAGAATTTCAAAATATTGATAAAAGTAGAGCTCTTCACGCACGCAACATATCGTAAGTTTGCAAAATGCAATCAACAAACCTGTCTAAAGCGATAAGAAGATTCTCTATATCGGCAACGAAATGTAACACATTTACGGAGGAACTACACAAAAACTACATACCCACGAACCAATTCCAAAGAACGCTTCTCTCTGCGGGATCTGCTGCAATTTCCCTCTTCAATCCATGGCGGGGTGACATGATCGCCTGCCTGGGTGAAGTGACGGGCGGCAATGCTATAAGATACATGAAGGAAAAAATGCTTGAGACAACAGAAGGAAAAGAAATATTAAGTGAGATGCCTCGCATAAATTCTCAAACGGTTTCTTTCGAGCATCTTGAAAATATGCCTGAGAATACTCTAGGAAGGGTATACGCGGACTTTATGAAGGAGAACAACATCACAGCTGACTCGAGGATGCCAGTACAGTTCATTGAAGATCCTGAAATGGCATATGTGATGCAGAGGTATAGAGAAGTGCATGATTTAGTACATGCCTCCTTGTTTATGAAGACCAATATGCTGGGAGAGGTAGATTTAATATTCCTTAAATTTCTTGACTTAGGTTTAATTATTATTTGAAAGCTTAGGAAACATAGCTTTGAACCCTGAACACTTCAACATTAATAAAAAGATATTATTTTTATATACAGTCAAGATCAAAATACTTACTCATGGACAAATTTAGAGGAATGAAAAAAAAAAAGGTTTAACTACTTACTGGAATACAGCACCCAAAGTATTTCAACTTTTTTTGCGTTCCTCTAAATTTGTTGATGAGATTTGTATATGAGAATGTGTAGTCTATGGCTCACAAACATGGGTATACACCAACAAAGTGAAGGGGAAAATAAGAACTATGCAGAGAGCTATGGAGAGAAGTATGACGGGGCTGCGGAAAATATACAAAATAAGACACACAAGAATCAGAGAAAAAACCAAGGTAACCGACACTCTTACCCATGCTCTTAAGCTTAAGTGGAACTGGGCTGGCCATGTAGCCCGCATGACAGACAAAAGATGGACCATACAAACCACAAAATGGAAGGGACCACACGGAAAACCACACGGAAGACCCCCCCCCCCCCCCCCCCCCGCAGGCCGAAGAAACGCTGGTCCGAAAACATTACCCAAATAGCCGGAAAACATTGGATGGAGACGGGAGAAGACAGAGAAAGTTGGAAAAAACTGGATATGGAAGAAAAGGCTATAATTAAAAATTAATATGAGAAAATATATTTAATGATGGAATTTGAGTGTTCTAGTAGGGAAAATTTCAAGCCCAAACCCAGCAGTCGGACAAAATTAGCGTGGATAATTTTTCCAAAATGTTTAATTAATATAAAATTTTGCAGGTAGCTGTAAAATGGGTGGAAGGAATCCAGACGAAACTGCCCATGTGTATCAGTGGTGGTATCTGGGGCGCGGCTCGCCTTAAGCCAAAGCATCGCCAGCTCTACCTCAAATGCTACCTGCCCTGGGCTGTGAGGACTGGACATAATGCTAGGTTTTTGCAAGGTAATGATGTTATATGTTATGTCACCTTTGCCTTTGGGCCTTGGTCAAACTTTTTCTATGTAGGGTAGGTATCTACCCTCGTTTTTTATGGTGGTCATAATAATAAGTATATTGCATCACCACAAGGGTTCCCAATCTTTTTCAGTTTTTGGCGCACCTGCAAGTTTAATCTCGACGCCCTTACGTCGTCTTTACATTGTCTTACTTTTTTTGGAATCTAATTATGATTTAGAGTTTAGATAGGTGAGGACAAAGAGTATTAAATCACTACGTGGTGAGGAGCATTGGCTCACGGCGCCCCTCTTTATTGTCTACGGCGCACAGTTGGGAACCCCTGCATCACCCAGTAATAAATCTGTTTTAATGAGAAGCTAGGCTGAAATTAGCATACCTCATTGATAGCTCTAACAATTGTGTTGAAATTTACTGCACTGAGTCTTACATTTCTGACCAAAACCATCATATTTATTGTATCATTATAAGTCTATTAAGATCCCAGATATCATTGTTTTGTTCTACTGTTAGGCCACGGCGTGGACGCACGTGTCCCGCGGGGCGGCGACCGGCAAATCAAGGCTGTTGATACATTTGGTCAAGCGCAATGTATGCATGTTTTGCTGCCCGACGCCCGGTTGTCCATTTCTCGAATGGTATTAGACTAATATTATTAGTCCACGAACTGTCAAGTCGTATGGGTTGCCATGGCAACACACTAATAATATTAGACTAATATCGTTCGAGAAATGGGCCCCAGGGGCCTATTTCTCGAACGGTATTAGACTAATATTATTAGTCCACACACTGTCAAATCGTATGCATTACCATGGCAACACACTAATAATATTAGACTAATATCGTTCGAGAAATGGGCCCCAGGCCGCATCCTAGACAAGAGCCAGTATATAATTATTAGATACTATTTTCGTTTTCAGGCATATACTTCGAAAAGAGATGGGACCAAGATATCGACGAATTTCATAAGGAGATGAACATTGTTCCATTGCTCAAGAAGTAATACATTTTCTATAAGTATTTTATTGTAAATAGTAGTAGTTTATAGTTGTTATTTTTTTGACAGATTAGTTTAAAAGGTATTAATAAATTGTATAATAATTTCAGAAAGTGTTTCTTCTTTCAACAGATATACAATATTATACATACATTACATACTATGACCTATGAATCTTCGAACCAACTCATTATCAACTGTTTGATACCCAATAGTAGGTTGAAAAAGATTTATCATTTAATTTGTTTCACATGTTATTTGTATCAAAAACGTAAAAAAAAAATGTAAATGTTGTATGTACAATTGTACAGTATGTACAGGCTGTAGACTACCTCCTTAGCCGCTGCAAGTCTGCAAAGATCAAAGAATATAATACTCACTAGGAGAAGAACGATAACTCCATACAAAAAAATGTCCCTTTCAAAAGTTCGTTTATACTACTAGCGCTCTGGTAGGATACCATTGTAATTAGAATTGACAACTCGTTTAGCCTAGCGGGTATTGGCAGTAATCCAGTTCAGGAAGCTAATGGTCCTGGGTTCGAATCCCGGAGAGGGAATTTCTTTTTGTATTTTTTTCTTTTTTGTTGGGGTCAGGTTTTTAAGAGCCCATCAACATGCACACTAGCGCCACTACTGAATACATTAAACTAGTTTTTATGTTACTGGATTCGTCAATCTACCCGTCCAAAGTTAAAACGGCCGTTTTTGTTTTGAGCACATAGATCGACGAATCCAGCAACTTAAATACTAGTTTGATGTATTCAAAAGGTACTTAAATACACAATACAGTCCGTAGCGGCCCCTTTTTTAGATTTAAATAATCACGATTATTTAGCAGTGGCGCTAGTGTGCACGTTGTTGGGCTCTTAAATTAGCATATCACAAATAAATAAAAAAATACGTTAAAAGATAATGATTAGGTACTATATTTAGAAATTCGTCAAATATAAAAGGTAACAAAAAGTTACGTATTAAGATATAAATATTTTCATTCCTATTAGCATTACTGTATATATGTTAGGAGTAATACATATGAATACATACATTGATATGGCAAATGGTTACAAGTTGTTATTACATCTATCCGGTTATCGGACATTTTCTGCTTCACAGCTCCGCGCGGCGTTCTTGATCACCGGGAAACTAGTCTGGATATGCGGCAGATACGTGCCCTTTGAGCTTTTTCCAAGAAATCATATGACGGCCCAGGATTATAATATATTATTATATCACACTCAAGCTATCAATTTGATTGATTCAATTTCTAAAACAAAATAGTCACAAATTAAACAATATAATCTAACTTCCTAATTACTAACGTCGCTAATTCCTAGGGTCTAAATTTACCAGCTCAAACAATGTGAAGTTTTACATCTATGATGAATTTTGATTATAATTTCGGACGCGATATAACGTCCGCGGGTTTACGGGGATAGTAAGATTAAATTATTATATTTGAATTTGGTAATTTAGTACGCTCATTTTTATTTAAATATTAATATATTTCTTACCTTGAAATTATCGCTGTTTCTGGTTTCCACACACACATTAGGGCTTTTCATAATCCGGATAAGAATTGTTGATAAAGTCGCCATTGCCGGATACAGCAAGGAAGGAAGAGAGACAACGGTTTAATTTTAACTAAGCCTGTCTGTGCCAAGACGCATTTAGATATGTTGCTCGTACATATGAATAGTTTTTATTTTAAAAATTAATAGGAACCTAAATAAATATACTTCAAGTGAATAAATCGTTTTATATGAAAACTGATATGATATTTTTGCGTTAAATTACTTTACTGACAGCATTGACATTACAGACTTTTGTAATGACCTATGTTCTTACCGGCCAGACCCAAATCAAGGCCTATCAAAGAGGCCTATTGACAAAGTTTTTTAATTTTATTAAGGAGGGTAGAGGCACGTCTACCCTTCGTAGATTTTATGAACATAGACAAAGACAAACTGAAATATAATAGATAACAATTTACATATATCAAAATATAAATAATAATTTACATATGACTACTTCATAAAATACAAATCAAAATATATTTGATAAAATAATTTCATTTATTCCTAGAAATCGTATAGACAAAGCCAGTTCTAGCAATGTTGCTGTAGTAAAATATTTTTATGTTAATTACTGGCAATCTCGTCTGGGAACGGACAACACATATACAATTTTGAAGGGTCACGTCGTTTCAAGGAAGTCAATAGGCCTTGGCAAAGATGCTGTGGCCAAATGGGGTTGGCAACTGTCAAAGGTTTGCCTAGATGGCGCCATCATAGCTTGCCCCTTTTTCTATGAGATTTGGCTTAAAGAGCTGGCATCCAGGGTATTAAAAAAACAAAAATTTGACACAATTCTAGGGATTGACGGGGCAAGCTATGATGGCGCCATCTGCTAAAAACTTCCACCGGCCAACCCCATTGGCCAATGATGATAATAATGATATGAAACAAATAGGTATGTGCCAGAAAATAAAGTTCAGTTCATGGGATTAAAAAAACAAAAACCATAAAAATTACTCTTATATTTCGTAAAATTAAATCTTTACATTACCATGTAACATTTAACAAGATCACATCTTTATCACTTATATACGAAATGTCCCTAGCATGGTAAATTTTATCATGGAATATTCAAATCATCATAATCAGTTCCTTAGAATCCGTGAGTCGTTACGCCTTGGGGACTCGTGAAGAAAAAAACGTATTACAGTCAGCTGACTTTTCAATCTTTTTCGCAACCCATGAAAAGACCACCCTGACATTGACATACATCTAAGGACTGGCCTTACGGGCACTAAAAATGGTACTAGTTCAGCGGTGTCACTTACGAATTCGAGCCAATCGTGCATGCTAACGCAACTAGTTGCGAACAATCGCGCGCGTGATGCGAACTCATCAACCAATCGCGTTGTAGCGGTGTTTATTGCCCGTAAGGCCAGTCCTTAGATATCTACGTCAATGCCCCCTGACCTTTTCATGGGTTGAGAAAAAGATTGAAAAACACTTGAATTGGTTGAAAACGTCACATATAGCATGATTATTGATTTTAACATTCAGCCTAGCCAAGATGCCAATCGTTTGTGCCGTATCGAACGAAACGCTAACGTCTCTGTCGCACTTAAAATGTAAAGAGTGATTGAACTTATTTGGCTTGCTTTATATATATCTTATAGTCTTATTACTATACTGCAAACCGTAATTCAAGACCAAAAAAAGTAAGAAATTGTTGCCACTTTTCACTAGCGCGTCTTGTATTTATGTAAAAATAAGTAAATAAAAGTACTTTTTTAAATCGCAGGAGTAAAATTACTAATAAATAAATTATCTTAGCGTGATTATTTATCAAAAGGAATTTACAGAATTTACTATTTTACAAACAAATTATTGCAGTGGCAACATTGTCTTACTTTTTTCGGTCTTGAATTACGTTTTGCAGTTTCCGAATTCCGAGTTCTACGATAAAATATAACATGCTATTAGAGGATAATGAAAGAGATAACAAATTCTTAGTGTACTGCAATATTTATATGTTTTTTAAAACATATAATGTCAATAATTATACATACATAATATTTAACGTTTAAAGTTGCTTTTTGTCACTTCGTAAGTTTCATGGGAAAGCTTATAACAGAGGGCCTACCGCGAACCACGTTCGACGTGTTACCTCTCTTTCACATTTACGTACGAGCCTACAAGTGCGACAGAGAGGCAACAAAACAAGAGTTATTACACTATCGGTGGTATCACAAAACAAGAAATACAATTTTGAACTTTGTTGCTTATGTAGTAAGATACTAAATTCCAATACACACGCCCTAGAATTGTTAGCTGTTTAGAAGCTATGGATACATTTTAATAATTGCGCTGTGCGCTTTATTGGTGTTGCACCAAATTTTTAACAAAATAGCATACTTTATACTTACACTATAACAAGAGAAATGTATATGGTACGAGTTTCTCCAAAGAACATTACGTTAGGTAGGCGAGGTGTGATATCATACGTGTATAGGCAGGTCCACTTCACACAGAGCGAGCAGCCTCGCGAGGAAACTCGTACTGTACATTGTACAAATGGCCCTAAGCATGGCAGTGTATAACAGGTCCACCTGGTGTGTAAGGTAACGTAGCATATGTATGTAACTTAAGGGTGTCACATCTCTTTAAAAAAACCTAAAATAATGGTTGTAATAATAAGATTATAAGAGCATCTCTGCACTCTTGCCGCCGCAGTTATGTAGCTCGGTAGAGCGTCCGTCGAGCTTACGAGCCACTCGTACCACACGCGGTGCGAGTCCACGCAGCGCCAGAACCGAGCCGTGATGACGGAGCCTTTACTGACGAGGCGCGTAGAGTCATATGTAGAGCGTGTGGTATTATAAGAGCATCTCTGCACTCTTGCCGCCGCAGTTATGTAGCTCGGTAGAGCGTCCGTCGAGCTCGACGAGCCACTCGTACCACACGCGGTGCGAGTCCACGCAGCGCCAGAACCGAGCCGTGATGACGGAGCCTTTACTGACGAGGCACGTAGAGTCATATGTAGAGCGTGTGGTATTATAAGAGCATCTCTGCACTCTTGCCGCCGCAGTTATGTAGCTCGGTAGAGCGTCCGTCGAGCTCGACGAGCCACTCGTACCACACGCGGTGCGAGTCCACGCAGCGCCAGAACCGAGCCGTGATGACGGAGCCTTTACTGACGAGGCACGTAGAGTCATATGTAGAGCGTGTGGTATTATAAGAGCATCTCTGCACTCTTGCCGCCGCAGTTATGTAGCTCGGTAGAGCGTCCGTCGAGCTCGACGAGCCACTCATACCACACGCGGTGCGAGTCCACGCAGCGCCAGAACCGAGCCGTGATGACGGAGCCTTTACTTACGCGGAGCGGCGACTGGAATAACATAAATTTAGTTAAGTGTTATCTGCTATTTATAAATCTATTATACCACGTCGGCGGCGAATAAGCATACGGCCCGCCTGGTGGTAAGCAGTTACCGTAGCCTATGGACGCCTGCAACTACAGGGGTGTTACATGCGCGTTGCCCTTTAAACCTCTTTATAATTCCGGTGTATTCCCATTTGTTTCCGCCCCACGTGACTCCCGCCATAGCGGGGACAGATGGGAATGATTCATATGAATGCACCTATTCCCATCTGTGCCCGGCGGGGACAATACCTCGCGTGCCCGGTGGGACTGGGAATACACCATAATTTGGATACGTAATTTAAGAAACTTATTTCGAAACGTTATTAATAGGTTTAGAGGCCTTTTTTTTTGTAGTTTTATTTATCTGTTTATGTTATTGTATGAATATTTTTTTTTTGTGTCTTAATATAAGGCAATAAAATAAAATACCTTGATAGGAATAAAGACGGGAAACCAGGATATCATGCCGTTGCTATGCGTGGCTGGTACTATGCTGATTTCTTCGTCGCCGAACAACTGGCAGTCGAAGTACCCGCCGAAACCGTGCATCACATTGTCCTAAAAACACATAGCATTACAATGCAGTTATGAATTTGTTTTATGGCTCCGGTCCCAAAGCGACCCTATTACTAAGACTCCGCTTTCCGTCTGTCCGTCCGTCCGTCCGTCTGTCACCAGGCTGTAACTCGAGAACCGTGATAGCTAGACAGTTGAGATTTTCACAGATGATGTATTTCTGTAGCCGCTATAACAACATACATATGTTTATATGAAATAGTATGTTGTTCAACATAAACATTTATATTTAATATTAAATTTTTCGTACTTTTTAATTTTTCTTGCACCTATTACTGATTGTTCTCTGTTTGGCCCGAGAGGGTTAACTGGTAGAGAATGCCTTCTGGCATTAAGTTCGCCTTTTGTACAATTTTGTGCAATAAAGTTAAAATAAATAAATACTAAAAACAAAATAAAATATTTAAGTCCCAAGGGGCTCCCATACAACAAACGTGATTTTTTTGTCGTTTTTTGCGTAATGATACGGAACTCTTCGTGCGGTTTTTATTTATTTTTGTGTTGATATTTTTTCTTCTATAAGAAGTCCAAAAAAAGAAAAGAAAAAAGATTCACCTGTTGTGCGGTCCATGTCAGGGTGCACTGTCTCCTGTTATCTGTGGCGGGGAGCCCTTGAAAATCTGTTACGCCTTGGCCTTCGTGGTCCCGGACCGGCTTGGCGGGATGCTCAAATGTGAACACGGGCTGTGAATAATATAATTGTTACAAGTTAAATAAACGTAACGATTCAAATTCTACAATGCCAAGTAGTTTTGTAATTTTCTCGCAAATATAATAATAAAATAACGGCCCTTTCACTGGTCGTAACGGTTCGCTTCAGACTTAGGACTCGTGTATACTAATGCAAACTGAAATGGCCATATAAACCTTAATGTGACGAAATAAAGTATATCGATGGCCAGTTGAGTGTGTTGAGGGTCTTTAGGAGTACAATGACATTCCGCAGTAGTAACAAAAGTATCAAAACTAAATGTTTACCTTTGTCTCAGCGATATCATGTTTATTTTGCATATAAACGACCCAAAGCATCTCCAGATTATTCTTATGTGGTGCCAAAGCTGTGGCTGCCTTCGCAGCGGCCCATAGTCTGGGACTAGATACGGGTGCTACGTAGGAAGTGTAGCGGTGCGGGATGGAGATGCCGTCTGGTTTGAGGAGACCGGCGGCGCCGTCTAGGCATTCAGGGGAGAGCTCGTTGTCGCCCCACGAGCCTGGAACAAGTTAAACTTTATTGCACAATAGAAAACATTTACAAATGGCGGACTGTATGCCTTAAGGCATTCTTTACCAGTCACCATAGGCTATATACTTTTGCTTTAATAAGTAATAGTTACTGATTTTTAAAAAGCGTTGTTCAATTAAAAGACGCGTCAAGATCGCGTAGTCTTTTTCTAATGCTAAAAAAAAACGAACTATAAAACGGAAAATCTTGAATCTTCTTCTTCTTCTTCCGGCCTTGTCCCATTTCTAATTGGGGTCGGCTCTCCTAATCCTCCTTCTCCAGAGATATCGTTTCTGGGTCGTTGCTGGATCTAAATTGTTACTGGAGAGATCCTTTTTAGGGTTCCGTACCCAAAGGGTAAAACGGGACCCTATTACTAAGACTTCGCTGTCCGTCCGTCCGTCCGTCTGTCACCAGGCTGTATCTCACGAACCGTGATAGCTAGACAGTTGAAATTTTCACAGATGATGTATTTCTGTTGCCGCTATAACAACAAATACTAAAAACAGAATAAAATAAAGATTTAAATGGGGCTCCCATACAACAAACGTGATTTTTGACCAAAGTTAAGCAACGTCGGGAGTGGTCAGTACTTGGATGGGTGACCGTTTTTTTTTGCTTTTTTTTTTTCGTTTTTTTTTTGCATTATGGTACGGAACCCTTGGTGCGCGAGTCCGACTCGCACTTGCCCGGTTTTTTAATAACATCCTCGTGGCAGTGGCAGACCCCTTACTACATGGATGTTAGTTATGAGGCTTAGCGCACTTTTTGTCATGTGATCATCTGGTCTTCTCATGACATGGCCGTACCAGCGTAAGCGCGATTCTGTGACTTTGTCTTGTATTGGCCTGATCTTGTAGCTTCCGCGGATGTAGACATTAGGCACTTTATCGAGCATGGTCACTCCTGCGGCCCACCTAAGCATCCGCATTTCCGCCACGTGCACTCTGTTCAGCTGTAGCTTGGTAGTCGGCCAGCATTCCGCGCCATAGACCACAACAGGTCTTACTGCGGTTTTATAGACCTTGCCTTTTATTTTTAGAGGCATTCTGGGATCGCAGAGGACACCTGTCAGGTCTCTCCATTTCTGCCAACCAGCATTTATACGGTGCGTTATGTCGGGTGTTATATCGCCGTTTCTTGACAGCATGCTGCCAAGGTACTTGAAGGAATCCACAGTCTTTAGGGTGGAGTTTTGCAGGCTAATGGTGGGTTGAGTAGTTGTCCCGGAGAAATTGCAGTACATGTGCTCCGTTTTCTCTCTGCTGATTTTGAGACCACTGTTTTCGAGGGACGTTCTCCACCTTTCAAGGTTTGCTTCCAGAATAGTCGGGTCTTCATCGATTAGGACGACGTCATCCGCGTATAAGATGCACCAAGGCGCAGGTTGTTGTATCTCTGCTGTCAAAAAGTTCATCACCAAGTTAAAAAGTAGGGGGCTTAAGTTAAAAACGGAAAATCTTGAATGTGGGTGCAATATTGTGGGATCAGTTTTTGTAAGTAGTGAATCCCATAACTCTCGTGCTTGTAACACTACGATTGCACAGGGGTCCTCTACGGCTATATTGGTTTGATCTCCACCACGGAATCCGAGTATGTATAAGTCTACATCTACATATACAATTTTACATACCAAGTAGCTCTGAAACTATGATATCCGCCTTATTCGCTAGCTGCAGCCTCCGCATGTCGCCGGGGACTACGGTGACGTCTCGGGAGCCCCATAGCTCTCGTGCTTGTGCTTCTAATACTACGACTGCGCAGGGGTTTTTCTCTACTGCTATAACCTGGAACAACATAACATAATATTCAACTTTTTCAATCTAGGGAAGTATATACATTCAGTCTTTATGTTGGACTATATACACAGACTTCTCCAAAGCGTTTGACAAAGTTGACCATTCTATTCTCGTCAGAAAAATGAATAAATGGGGTCGACGATAACCTGCTGATAAAGAGTAAGTCTTACTTAGACTAAAGAAGCCAACTTGTCACTATCAACTTCAAAGGCCTACGCAATTGCGCATACATTGAGGTTACATCACGACTGGTGTACCACAAGGATCTCCTTTAGGTTAAGGTATTTTTATACCTGTTTCAGTAGATATAAAAAAAACATCAATGCCTCGACCATAATGGGTTGAGGTGAATTCAGTGCTCACCTTAATCTTCGTCTGCACAATATCGGAAGCATTAAGCGCGGCCCGCACGAGCGGCCCGCGTCCCGCGCCTAGCACCATCACCACGAACGGACCATCTTTTTCCTCTGCGCACTGTTTGTTGTCCCCTGACCCTAGTTGCAGGCGGTTGATCACATCTGATAGATCTTTGGTTTCATTCTGAAAAAAAGGAAAGAAAGGGAAAATCAGTTTAACGACTTAAACTGAAAATATTGACCGAGCGAGAGGGAAAGCTATCCGTAGCAGCTTGGGCAAAAATGCTTTCGTATGTCTCTCCAGCTCTTCTCCTCATAAATATATATTAATATTACCTGTTCACAAGAGCTTTTTTCTCGTTTCTTAAGCAAGTGCTGGAGTGCCTGCGTGATGGCCTTCTGGTACTGATCATATTTGATGGGATCCTTCTCGAAAACGTTGTACGTGTGCGTGTCCAGGTTGTCCGCCAAGGGCTGCAGCGGTGTTTGGAGGTAGTCCTCCCATCTGAATAGGGAAAAGACTTTGTTAATAGGGAATATTACGCAAAACTGTGCGTAGAAGGCGCCACTACCACTATTTGTCACAATCTGGGGGTCTACCGCGAAACAAGAAAATCGAAATTTCGTAATCTAACCTCTCTATCACTCTTGCATATTCGAGCGATAAAGAGGCAGATAACTAAATGCCTATTTTCACGTTTCCCGGTAGGCCCTTGTTAACAAACCGCCTTGATGCATCAATGTCATATTCTATTGTCTGTGAAAACTTGTCAAAAAACAGTTTAAGGCACAGTATGTATAAGATAGTCTATGGTTTACTTGAGGTGCTAGTGCTGCACTCTGGCGGCAGAACATTGCAGTAATTATTATTAGGGTATCCTCATTCATTGCATGTACGAGTACACGCGCTAAGCATAGCGCAGATGGGCGCGTTGCAATCGCTTAAAAAATAGATACCTGTATAAATCCAAAGAAACATACATCAAATACTATGGAATCAGACCGACATGGTGACAGATAAAGAGGCGACCATGCTAACGCCGCAGTTTTACGTATTTCTTATGAAACTGCTGGAGCGCCTGAGAACATGATCTAATAATGATCCAAAATTGGTCAAGACCTAAAGTGAAACGTCGTACCCCCTGGCGTAGTCCATCATAGGGTCCTGGTTAGGCGCGGGCCGGCGGGCCCACAGGCGCGCCACGTACTGCCGGTAGTGCTCCGCGCTGGCGCGCCGCGCGCCGCACACCACCACCTGCGCCTCGCGCTCCACCAGGCTGATCAGCACTTGCTGGTGCGCCCGGGACAGGACCGGGTAACTGCGAAAAAAGAAAATGAATCAGGTGATCCGTAGTGACAAACATCTTAAAGTGGTTAAGTTAAGGTACACTCCAAGGGGTAGCTAGATATCACTCGTATCTTAATTTGACATGCTCGTATAACTACAAACATCCCTTCTTGGGCTCCCCTACCAGGTTAACAGTTCCTGCTGAAATACCGCAGCCAATAGTTTACTCTACAGATTAGCTGTCTTCTCTTCTTCTTCCTCAGCAAATATGCGCCCACTGTTGGGCATACGCCTCTCCAAATCTCCTCCAAGCAGCCCGATTTACTGCTTCTCTCCTCCAGAGTGGGCCTGGAATCTTTTTAATATCATCCTCCCATCTTGTTGGAGGTCTGTGATCTGTCTTTTTGAACGAGGCCTCCACGCTAGGACACGCTTGCTCCATCTCCTATCATCTCTGTGACATATGTGCCCGGCCCAGACCCATTTCAGAGCTACTAGAGATTAGCTGTGCGAGACAGGAAGTCAACTTACCCTTTCTTGTTGTTATGGAAGATATTAGTAGGAAGTATAACAGCCTTCACAGGTTCCCCGAGCCACCTCTTCACGATTTCCTCAGGTGGAAGATCGGCGGAAAGCTCCAGGACCACACCTGCGCGCTTGTCCCATTGTAGTCTGTAACAAACATATGGGTTTTATTATCCTTGTAACTTGGCAAAAGAGGCCAGGGCAGACCACAAATGCGTTGGGAGGAAGACATAAAAAGAACAGCCGGCACAGACTGGATGTCAACAGCACAAGACAGGGACATATGGGCAGCACTGGAGGAGGCCTATACCCACTAGGGATTCATTAGTAAAACACATACTTATTATAAGTTTTAGTTTTATTTTCAAATTTTTATGTAAACATTTTACAATGAATAAAGGGCTTTTTTATTTTTTTATTTTTTTTATTAAGGCACAATACAAAATATTTAATTCTATTATGAATTTAAAACATTGTTGTGTAGTATTGTTGTATGAGCTTCGTTTGTTTTGAGAAAGCAATGAAATAAAATAAATACTACTTTATTTGGCTTATAAAAGGTCCCAGTGTATATTGTAAATTGTAATGCACATCAGGCCTTACAAGGATATAAGCACTATTCCTATTATAAGAATAGTAAGCATTTACATTTACAAAAATTTAGTTTTAGCAATGAACATAAGGACAGTTATAGTGTAAAATGGTGTAGGAGGCAACACAGTTGTACTGCCTGCGGCTTAGTTTTTTAAAAGCAAAATTGCACAGATGTATAATTACAAAATTACACACAGTTATGAAGTGTTGACTCTTTGTTAACACTTCATAACCATACATCGGGGTTTTCGGTGCGGGAATGATTTCATGTATTTATAACTTTGTTTATTATAGAAGAATAGAATAGAATAGAATAGAATAAAAGAAATTTATTCAGAAAACGCTTAAATTTAGGTATTATATGAGACAACAGAACTAATTTATTATTAAACGTCACTGAAAAGGTCTCCACTCAGCGTAATGTCAAGATACCATCTAAGGATCTCGACGCTGGTCTTCCGTGGAAACCCTTCCGAGAGAGCGCAACTACATGCTAAAGTACAAATTTTATATAATGCAAAAATTTCAAGTAAATTTATTAAAGCTCAAATTATTATTCAATTAAAAACTAAAGTAAAACTAAAATAACAACCTACGGTACCTAAACAGTCATTAATTTGGTTTATCTGGCATACAAGGTGAAATAAATTATTTAGCAGGCGTTCGTTCTAGTAGGGATGTCACAGGAGTAATAGGAGTATATATACCCAATAATTATATTTTTTGTAAGATTAAAATGTGTTTTTTGAATTTACATTTAAATGAACCAATTGATGGCGAGTTCCTTATAGGTGGAGGTATATTGTTCCAGCACTTCTTGTAAAATAATTACCAAACTATGAATTAAACGTATTACTACCTACGTTTAATTCAAATCCAAAGGTCCAAATGTGCTTAGAAATGTTAAATTAGTATCGTTTTTTACCTGTTATTTGGCTAGTGTAAAACATTCCCACACCGAAAACCCCGATGTATGTTCATAACTTCTTGGTATGGATGATACTTACAAAAGACATAAGTCTCAATAAGAACTCAAGTCTCTACTTAATGACTAGAGTCTGAAAAACTGAGTCGACTCTTAAAGCAGAGGGCGTCCCTGCACTACATATACATGTACAAAGCAGAGGACTCAAAGGATCAACCAACACTACCTCCGCCCTGAAAATTTGATGTCAGTCCCAGACATACCTTTCATGAAACTTGGACCACCACAGCCACGGCTCGTTCCATGCCTCCTCGTCATCATCTAGGCCTCGGACCACAGTGTCCCTTAAGGTCCGGCTGCACTGCATGGGTACTTGAGCCCATATCAATGTGGGGTGATGGCTGGAATACAAATATTTTCTTAGCCATAAAAAAAGTGCCTAGAATTTTGAATTAAAAAACATATTCAAATATTTTGTAAATAGTGTCAGTGAAAACACTAGTGTCAGTAACAACTCACCTAACCTAAGTTAGATTTTAAATTTTTTAATTTGTGTTGACTGTGATGTTATAATCTTGAGATTACAAGGGTGTCTTATAACAATTATTAATATTCAATGTGTTTCTTATTGGAACTAATGAATAATATGATTTAAGAACAAATCTGAGAGCAGATGAACTTTATTATAGTTTCCATAAGATATTAATAAAATAAAAGTTTACTTTTCTAACCTGTTTTCCAAATAACTCAGCAGATTCCGGGCCAAGTTGTGGCTATTCTCGCCATGCACCGTAACTAGAAGGGCCGGCAGCCCCAGACCTTTGGAATAAGACAACTCCTCATTCATACAGTCTTCATGCCTCTGTCGCACTACTTCGTTCGGACTATCTACGTTTAAATACGGAGACAACCTTCCTACTATCCTACTGGTCCAATCTTGCGGTGAAAGGATCATATCCGACCGCGTGAACCCTCCTACTCTAGTCCCATCAGCTATATGATGTCTTCGAAACCTGGGGTGCACAACCGGCGTCACGATAAACGAGTAGTTTGCATGAAATGCTTCAGTTAAACTTCCTTGCAAATCTGGCGCCACTATGTATTCCAGACCGCACGAAACCTCTTGTTGCGACATGGTTAAACTTTAAATAAGCCTTAATTACAGTTAAAATGTAATTTTCCTTTAAAAACACGCACGCGAGGAGAAAATAACCAAACAAATCAAAACGCCTTTCGCCTCGTCTCGTCTGCACAGATTAATAATATGTAGCTAGCTACAGATGGGACAGTGCCCTTGTGTTAGTTCCCTCTACTGCAGTTGTGGCGCTGTTAACTTTTCTAATCTGTGGCACTTATTTGACAGTCTAGACTAGGGATTTCAAGAATGGAACTTATCGATATCGATATTCTTTAGTGTTGTGACTACGATAAAAAATACGATGAATGACAGGAGGGTCTTTAAAAAATACTTTCAAAAAGGAGAATAAAAATAAAACTAGAGAAGGAATGTGTTTATACAATATTTATTTTCAATCTTTTGTTGCTTTTTGTCGCAAACGATGCGCTTTGTACTTTTTATAAGCAGTAACATGCAAAGTATGCATTTTTAAAATATATTTTTCTTCAATTTTGCCGTTTAAAATTCTGTTGATGATATTACACCAGTTGTGTACCTGTAATCGTATTATTAAAGTCATAAAATATTTTTTTATTAATATTTTATGACTTTTGCACCCCAGCCAAGACAAGTCGCAGCGTGATTTTATTAAAGCAATAATATTCTTTTTAATATTATTTGAATGGCATGCCGCGTTTAAATAATTGTGTATTATTTGGGCACATTCCCTATACAAACATACTATTCTCGAATTTGGGTAATTCAAATTGGCATTTTTCAATCTCTTGTACTCCCTATGTTTAATGTATTCATGGATCCCTTGCTTTTCTTCTGTTGTATAACTTTTTGCACATTCATTACAGTTTGCTTTTTTTGTTATTTTTCGGCATATGTATCCCGCCGTATACGCGGACGTTTGGACGTTCATTCTTTCAGTTACAATTTCTCTATAATTAATTTTGTCCTGATGGGACAAGGGGACTGAAGACGATGACGGCGTATTTAAATTTCTGGGCCAGTTTTCTTTCTCATCCTGAGGTGATGTTGTCAAGAACAGATTACCTAAATTAATTAGGGTTTCGCCGTCATCGTCTTCACAGTTCATTGATGTGGACTGTGGAGCCAAGATATTTGAGAGGACTATAGATTTAAAAGAATATATAAAAGTGTTTGCGTCGGGATTTACATTTCTGTAATTAATTGCTCTTATACGACCAAAGAAGTTTTCGATCGGATCCTGATTGACAAAACGAGGGTAAAAGTATTTTACTTTGTATGTAGAAAATAATATTTTTGACAATCCAAGGAAACTTTTTAATGTGGTTATCCACCCTTCCAAGCACGGAACGCGTACATGCCTTGGCTGGCCATTACGTATCGCCAGTTTGCTGTGACGGTCTAAAAATGACATACTTTGCAATGTTCTTATAGCATTTAGCCAAAAATCCTTATGGCTTGAAGTTTCTTTGACGGCACATCTGAGTTTGCCTTTGCCTTGGCCTGGCGATCCATTGACGCTGTCAAAAAGCTCGTCAAAAAACAAGACGACCGCAGCTGTCGTCTCCATCGTCTCTTGTGGACTATTCACTCGTTTGTCTGAAAGAATAAATGGGTATCTACAATGATGCTAATAAAACATATTATGTAAAATACAACTACAAATAATACTACTACACAGTAATGGGCGGACGACGGATGCAATATAAATCAAAATCATGTTGTCTTATTTAAACCAATTTTAATTACGTATATCGTTTGACATGATTTTGACGTATATTGCATCCGTCGTACATGTCATCTTGAAACTTAAGTTATTGTCAATAGAGGTGACAGCAGGGTGTCATCTATTGGGCATAAGCATGTCGAGCACTAGTATGTTTACCTTACTTAGATTTTATAAACATGCTATGCAAATAATGCATGGCATGGCATTATTATTAATATCTGCAATGTCCTGCCGCCAGCAGCACTAGCACAAACTGTAAACCATAGAGTATTTTATATTATAGTCGTACAGTCAGCAGCAATAGTTGCTAAGCGGGTGAGGTGTAAAGTGTAATTCTATGGAACTTGCTAACTATGTAAACAAAAGTCACTAGTAAATTGACATACAGAGACAATTTCAGTATGGCGGTTTGTTTACATAGTTAGCAAGTTGCATTGAATGACACTTTACAAAATGATCTTGACGCGACTTTATTGTTAAGAGAATAAGAGCGCGTCAAGGTAATTTTGAACACCTCGCCCGCTTAGCAACTTCTGCTGCTGACTATACTATACCGTAAACACTTATTTGACAAGTTTTCACAGATTATTTGTTACGAATAAATATGGCATGATGCATCAAGGAGGTTTGTTTACTGTTTGTGCTAATGATGCTCCCTACGAAGATTTTTGCGTTATATGCCCTGGGTTCTCTTATTTATCGCCGAAAATGGTATGGCCGATTATCACTTCCCAACTCACGTTTGGCGGAATTTTATTTCGCCGAATTTTTATTTCCAAACTTATCAAATGTTTTTTTTTTATTTGCCAACCGCACAGTTACCAACTAAACGTTTGGTCTGTGTTTTATAATGTCAATTTTCAAAATGCCAACTTTCATGTCGTAGAATGTTTTAGTTGGCATAATATACACTTAGTTGTTTCTTGTCTACCAATTGTTTCATTTGGTCAGACTGTGCCAAAGGGGGGCCGTTTTGTAGGAATAACTTTTCTCTAAAATCAAAAATGGCCGAGATATTTGACACGAAAGTTGGGATATACGACCCGAAAGTGTAATTACGTTTTTTAGGTTGTTGAAAAAAAAATAACCTCAAAGACTAAGGCGGGAGCAAAGCTCCCCCCTTAGTCTTCTAACCTAACCATATCCAAGTCGGCTCTGCCCAGGAAGGTCTTGCTCGCTCGCTTCGCTAGCTCGCTGCCACTGGCTTCAAATATTAAAATATACATTATAAAAAGTCGAACAACTCGGCCATTTTTGATTTTTTGGGATGTATCTTTTTCTTATTTGTAACTTGCCTAATGTATGAAAAGCGAACTGTAGCTTCAACGAAACGTTATTCGTCCAAGAGTTGTTCGACCAAATGAAAGATTTGACACATGATAAGTCTCCCAAAAGTTTAGAGGCGTTATAATAATCTGCTTTACAATAATTCTACCAATTGAAACGTTGTCATACAAAAATTTGCTAATCGTTAGTTGTCAAAGTGAAACGTCGGCGAAATGTTGGTTGGCAAATGAAATTCCGCCAAAAATAGTTCTGCGAAAAGGCAGAACACCTATGCCCTGCCCTGTTACTAAGTAACCAAATTAACATAAAGACGGCTTCTTAACTATACTATAAATATGTGAAATAAATAATGAAGCTAGTTGTGTATGTAAGTGGAAACATGTCACACAGTCACAAGTATGCATAGGACATAGCATTACTATAGTACTAGCGAGCAGCCCCGGCTTCGGACGGGTTATACAAAACCTAAACATTTTTAACCTTCGTCAAAAGTCATTCTTCAATCAAATCGTCAATCAGTGATTCTTAGATAAGATTATCAAGAGAGTATTGATAGGTGAAAACCGAACATACATACTGACAGACGCGGCGGGGGACTTTGTTTTGTTACTGATTTTTCAAATAGGATACCTACAGATGTCAACTTAATACAATTTTACAAGATGACAGCTATCACCATACTCAAGCATTCAAAAGTTAGGATTAGGACTAAAACCCACACCATGAGTCACTGACAGTGTCTTAACAGACATATATGCTAATGTCAATGTAATTTACTTTCTATACATCTCGCTCGCACTAACACGCGAGTACGAGCGAGATGCATAGAAAGTAAGTTAACGTTTATGTCAGTACCAAACTGGTGGTAGGCACATAGTTCCGTCTGTGCATGATGTTTTCAAATGCGTCGTTTTGTAGCAAAATATGTCACATAGTCGACTTTAAGAGAAGATAACTTTTAATAGGCACAATTTATCCCTAATTCTTATAAAAACTTTTTGTCGATATAATAAAAAAAAGTTGTTCAAATACTTAAATATAACTTGGTAGTTGGTAGACTTACGAACACTGTCGGTAAATTTCAGCATTGCAGCAGTTCGGGCGCTTTAAACTTGTGCCGCCATTTTCACTTTCATCTTTTTTATCTTCTTTGGGTCTACGTGATCTGCCGTCAGTCTCGGTAGCGCTCTAGTGTGGCCGCCTTGCATATCCGTGTCGTACACATATAAAATGTCCTTCCACGACGCCGTTTTCCCATTGAAGATAATATCCTTGTCCAGGAAATTGTTCCGGATTGATTTTAATAAATGTGGTGGGTCATGAAATATAAATAAATCATGTCCAGCTACATGTACTGTATCTGAAAAGAGTGAAAATAAGGTTAGAGTGAGAACCATAATCTGTGGGTTTTTAATCTCACTGTGAATTTAGAATCCATTTTACGAAGTTATTATAACGGTAAAACTAACTTGCTCTTAAGACGAAAGTGGAAGACCCTTTCGAAATTGCATTTTCATACAAACGTAGAACTCATCTTCCTCTCTGAATATTAACATTATTGAAAATATTCTGATATAATTTGTTGTACATATTAAGTATCAACCACACCCATGCCCCTATGTTTGATTTTTTTATTATTGGTATAAGAGTTAGGACTGTTAGATAGGTATTTAAAAAAAATTATGAAATCTGTTTTTCGCTCCTACTTTTTATAACAATCAAATCATCGAAAAAGTCAAACGTAGGAGGCCATAGCTTTCCTTAATATATACCAAATTATGTAAAAATATTTTCCACAATGTCAATATCTAGAGAGGAAAATGGGGACTATGTTTGTATGAAGAAACAACCGTCCCCTTTCCTCTTAATGCAATAGGTTTTTGACGATATTCATTGCCAAAGAAAACAAACAGCCTATTGTAAGACTAAAATTTAGATAAAACCCACCACATGGTCTTTCTTCGGGTGTTTGTAGTCGAGCGGTTGTAGCTTGAAGATTTTTAAAACATGACCGGAATGTTGAACCCTGATCACACACTAGGGCAAGAGGTATCAGGCCAGCCTCAGAAAGCCTTGGAATGATTTCTTTTAATATCCTTTCCAAATCTGGTGCAGAGACAGTTCCGGCACAAAAATAATAGACTATGCTTTGTCTCCACGATGAGCAAATGCCTCTAACCATAAAGACAAGAGCGTGGTCGGCAAATTTTTTCTTGCGTTCTCCCGCTATTTTTTCGAAGCCGTTTATAACATCTTTATTCTCATTGTATATCAGATGTGGCGTCAATGCTACTTCATCAAACACCAATGAACACAATCTCTTTGACGTCTCCCAGTTTTTCGTGCTCTGTTTAATGTGATCAAAGACTTTTTCATTTATTCCACATTCGAATACAATTTTTTGCGACAGACGTGCTAATGTTCTTTTCGTCGGTAAAGCAAAAATATTTTCTAATAATTTATATCCCTTGGGACTTTGCTTCATCAACGCGAGCGCGAATAATTTGTCTTGAAAAGTAAATCTTCTTGCCATCTTGTTTTTTCTTGCAAGTCTCAGTTGCATTAACAGAAAGGCCTTAGCCTTTTTGTTAAGTTTTTCAAAATCCTGAAGAATATCTAGGCTTGCATATTCATGTGCACTTTGGAGCCTTTCCGCTGCTGGTTGACCGAGACTCTCTGCAGCGATTTGTTTCGTCTTTTTTATGTAGCGTCGAGTTTTTGAGTTAAACTCTCGTACTGACGAAGTATCTGAAATAAATTTAATTAATTAATTATTTCCATATCTATAGAAAGGTGTTACTTAGGTATATTCAAAAATATTATTGATAGCTCGAATGATGAACAATAATTTTAACTAGAAATTTAATATGTCCAACTTTTTATTATTGATACTAGCTTTAAATTTCGACTATTCTTGCAATAGTTATCTGACATACGTCAATTACGTCATACTACCTATACTATCGACACCATTTAAAAAACTCAATAAAGTTGCGTTGTTTTATTACAGAGATCATATGTCCACCTTCAGTCACCATCATCGGGCCAGCTTAATGGTTCAGTTGACGTCAAATATATGTTTCCATTTTTCGGTTCCGGGTTCAAATCCTGGTAAGGACATTTGATTTGTGAGTTCATCACAAATATTCGCTGCTGAGTTACGGATGTTTTCTATGTATTTAAGTATTTATCTATATCTAACTATTATTATACATATAATTGTCGTCTAGTATCCACAACACATTACAATCCTTATTTAGCATACTCTTGATAGATTTGTGTAAGATTGATGTTCATATTTTTTTTATTGCCCTTACCGGGATACCGGGATTCGAACCCATGACCATCGGCTTCACAGGCAGGGTCACTACCCACTAGGCCACACCGGTCGTCCAATTATTATCAATTGTCATATTGTTATTAAATACTTATATGGAAATGGATTGAAACACACACCTTTCGTGGTAAGTTGCTTTGACGTGTGGGCCAACGGGGCATTCGTGGACTCTTTGCTGGTGACAGTGTCTGACAATTTGTCAGCGACATGTTGTTCTGAAAAAGGCAGAATATTTAATGATTTTTTTGTTCGGTACCTATTAAAATTTAGATATCCTTGTTGCTAACGCTAACTAGCGCACGGTAGTGTTTGGTAAATTGTATAGGCAAATGCACATTTGTGTAAAGTATTTGATATCATAGTATTGCCAACGTCTTAGGCTGCGCTTCCAACAGAGATGTACTTGTCATGTACCAATAGGAACACTTCATTTACCTATCCTCGCTCAGCACAGCACTAATGGATACAGCCCAGCGTGCAGCGGAGAGAGATTTTTGTACATACAACAAAACAAGAGAGGCCTCCCCGCACCCTGCTTGGTTATTTGAAAAGATCTCGCTACACACCCGCGCTACGAATTCACGCACCGCTCAGCTTCCCTAATTTGACTTCAAATATAGTTTGAAAACACACCTGCGGAAATATGTTCCTCGGAGAATTGAGTTGTACCAGTGACATTGTACTGATGGGTGATGTCCATCAATGGCTTTCTGGAGCAAGAGAGTCCTGAAAAAGATGAAAGATGTATTAAGTACCAGTACCTACAAAGTTCTCGACAAGAAACATACAATAACAATACTCTTTATTGCACACCTCACCAAACTCGTAGTTTACAATAAATGTACAGTAATATAAACAAAGACAATAGAGGCAACAACAGGCGGTCTTATCGCTTAAGAACGATCTCTTCCAGACAACCTTTGGGTATCGGAGACAATAGAATTAGAATATACGGTAGGTGGCGCAAAGAAAAAAATATGAAAAGTCGAATTGAATAAATATCGTAAAATATATAATTTGTTGCTAATCCATCATTAAGAAAAAAGTAAACAATAAAAGAGGCCTCAACAGAGTATTGTTTAACTAAGTGTCAAATTAAAATACCTTAGGGGATATGAAAAGTATAATACTTCTCTGTTAATTTATTTAAATTTTCGTTCACACATTACCTAAAATTTATGTCAATACTAACCTTCAATGCTATATTTAGCAGTGAGTGTTGTTGACTGTACTGTAGACGGAGAAACTGGGTGGTGTTCTTGTAAAGAGACGTCAGCTGCAAAAGTAGTTTCACGTTTATATAAAATGTTCATCATTGAATCATAGTGTAAAGCATTTGTTATTATAGTGGCAACCGCAATACATCCTCTGTGAAAATTTCAACTGGCTAGCTATCACGGTTCATGAGATACAGCCTGGTGACAGACAGACGGACAGAGGGATCTTAGTAACAGGGTACGGAAGCCTAAAATCTGGCTCCAGCTCGGTGCCTTGTGGCAAGGTGCCAAGAAGGCTGGCAGCACTGCCGCGCTGGACGGCAATGCCAATGCTTTGCGCGAGGTAAGAGCCAGCTCTTCTGTCACCCGTCGCCTCCACGCGGCGCATCGCCAGCTATTTGAAAATGCTGTGGGCGCCAGGTCCCCACGGTTAGGTAAATAGAATAATGAGGTAAATTCTCAGTATTTTTTTTCAAACCCAAAACTGAAAATACTGACCTTCAACGCTATGTACAGTAGTGACTGTTGTTGACTGCACTGTCGAAGGAGAAACTGGGTGTTGATGTTCTTGTAAAGAAACATCAGCTGAAAAATAAGGTAAATACTTATAACCAAATTTTCAATGAATGAGAGTGTAAGAAATTATTATATTACTATCACAGTTACACTATCACTGCCATACGGGTTTCAGAAATAAAAAATTATACTTGTATTTCCGAAAAATAAGCGCGGAACCGCTGGTGGCCTAGCGTAGCGGTAAGAGTGTGCGACTTGCAATCCGGAGGCCACGGGTCCAAACCACGGCTCGTACCAATGAGTTTGTCGAAACTTTTGTACGAAATATCATTTTATATTTACCAGTCGCTTTTCGGTGAAGGAAAGCATCGTAAGGAAACCAGACTAATTCCAATAAGGCCTAGTTTACCCTCTGGGTTGGAAGGTCAGATGGCAGTCGCTTTCGTCAAAATTAGTGCCTTCACCAATTGTTGCGATTAGAGTACTAAGGACAATTATCAATCTTTTTACAAGCTTTAATTAACCTGCAATATATGAGACTATGCTTGTACAGGTCAAATCTTGCAAGTTAAATTTGACCCACTTCCCGGTTTTTCAATACCATAGTACCGTAGTAAATTGGATAACAATTTGACAATGCAACATTATGGTATCATCGAGCTGATCTGATGATGGACACAGGAGGTGGCCATAGGAACACTGTAATAAAACATCGCAACCTAATCATGTTTGAATTTGTTAGAATTGTCTCGATATATATGTACTAATTACTTGTTGGAAAAAACCTGTCAAGTGCGAGTCGGACTCGCGTTCCAAGGATTCCGTACATTACCCAATTTTTAATAATGTATTTTTTTATGTGGAACGTGAATGAAATGTCTTTAAAAACCCTTAGGGGTCGGATCAAAAACTAAGTAATTAAATCCGACTCACCCTTGACTGCATATTTCTAATAGGTTTTCCTGTCATCTATAGAAAGGTAAAGAACTATTTTGTGTATTTTTTTAATGTTATAACTTGTAGTTTCGGAAATAAAAGGGGGAATGGTCGGACAGACAGACAGACAGACAGACGCACAAGTGATCCTATAAGGGTTCCTTTTTTTCCTTTTGAGGTACGGAACCCTAAAAAAGTACAGTCAGCTGTAAAAGCACAAATGAAATGTATCCAAAATGAAATTTTTGACAGAATACTTATTTCAACCCAAAACTTAAACGGCTGATAATAATATACTGACCTTCAATTTCAAGCCTAGCAGGTACTGTTGTTGACTGTATTATTACTGGAGAAACTGAGTGTTGAACCTCTTGTAAAGAGACATCAGCTGCAAGAGAAATTTAACATAATATTAATAATATTTATGATGATGTCCATAATATAACTAAATAATGTACAAATTCACGATATTGTACTGTACTATGTACAGTCTAATAAATAAATAAGACCGACAACCTTAATACAAAGCCGCGAGAATCGTAATTTTTTGTAGATGACATATATTATTATTACATTTTTTAGTTTTTTGTGTATGAAATCTGTCGCATACTGCTTATAATTCAACACATAAAATTGCATGGAGTATCTTACATGTAACTGGAATCACAACATCATATTATATGATTGATGAATTAGGTGTAGATAAGTGTATTGTACCAGTTTTGTCACCAGTGCCAGCTACATTGCATAATACACATCACATATATAAACAGAAAACAAAACTAAAAAAAGTCCTGGCTCCGGCCCACATAAAAAAAATTGCAATAAATCTTAAAGTTGTCATTATCAAAACCAATGTGATGGACTATTAATATGAAACATATTATATAAACTGAAAGACCACACTGATCATAGCCATATGAGTTTCAGTAATTGTTATGACTAAACTCTCTTTTTGTAGACAAAAGTTTATGTGCAAAAGAAAATGTATTCTCACCTTCATTAGGTTTAGGTGCGGCAGCCTCTTGACTCGTAGAAGGAAGTGCATAAAGATGTTCATGTAAATGAACATTACCTGCAAAATATATGATGATAATATAGGCCATCTAGTAATTTTTGTGTGATTGATGTAATTGGTGTGTTCGGGTGATGGGTCAAGCTGGGTGGGCTGCATGCAAACATCAGTCTACCAATAAGACGGATGTATGCGCGCCCACCAAGCTTGGTATAAGCTGATTATCCATACGTCCATACTAATATTATAAATGCAAAAGTGTGTCTCTCTGTTACCTCTTCTAGCTTAAACCGCTGAACCGATTTGGGCAAAATTTTATATAAAAAGACAGGACGTAGAATAGTTTTTTCAATCAGCATCATCATAGACAAAGTCACGGGCAGAAGCTAGTGTCAGGTGTCAGATATGTACAAGAGTCAATATCAGTGTGTGTTCATCCCACTCGCGATGCATGTGTATGAATGTATGTTTGGGTCAAACCTTGCAAGCTAAATTAGACCCACTCCCTATTATACAATTGAGTTGAAACTTCATATCTATACGTAATTTGGGTGACAATGCAATATGATGGTACCATCAAGCAACATTTTCATATGATGTTTTTCTGTTGGGTTGGAGTGTTCCCGGTACTGGTTTTCTATACAAATACAGTACCGGAACCGGTAAGTCCCGGTTCTCGCCGTACAAGTATGGGAGCCCAATATCATTGAAAACTAAATATGTCCAACTGCTGAGCACAGTCTCCTCCCAGTGTGTAACAGGACATTAAATTATAGTTCTCAAGCTAGCCAAAATACAGACAAATTAGCAAGCTAAATAATTGTCCAC